>NC_034610.1:40891191-40897574 GCF_900095145.1 Mus pahari | reverse complement strand
TTTAATCTCCAACCATTCAATGTCTGGGATCCAACTCACAATCTTCTGGATTCCTCCAAAGGCTTGGGTCACTTCTCCAGCCCTGTCCTTTGTAGCACATACCTTGTCTTCTCGGCTCCAGCTCCAGCTGCCTGTACTTCACTGTTGCTGCTGTTCTTGGTGGTCATCTCATGATACTGGCATCTCCAAAACACTGCTGTCTTCTACTGTAACTAGGCTTCAACACTAGCCTTGAAAGGAATTAAATTCAAGAAAAGCAAAGAACTTATAGTCAAAAGTACAACATGAGACTAATAGGGCAATATTAGGAACTTGAAGTCCTGAGGCAAGTCCAGCGTGTCCTGATAGGCCCTGAAGGCCTAGCTGAAGATTTTAAGGCCTGAGGCAAGTCCAGTGTGTCCTGACAGGCCCTAAAGGCCTAGCTGAAGATCTTACAATAACAAGTCCAGGCATGACCAGGAGAGCCCCTTGTTTGAACATTCCTGAGGATGGGTGGCCCCAAGGATAGACATAAACACGGGAACTGTTTTGGGTTATTTTTGATTGACTCAGTGGCCATCTGGCGGCCTGGGTCACGCTGACTCAGCCAAACGGCTGGCCCTGGCCCCTTCCCTGAAATTGCTGACGCTATAACCTGCATGTATTATTCTACTGACTTGTAATAAAGCCAATTGTGTGAAGTTGTGCCAAGTTCCCCCCAAATCCCCCAACCCTCTCCCTATAACTCCCTATAAAAAACCCCTAGCTTTTGAGCCTCTGGGTCAATTCCTTTGTCTCCTGTGTGAGCCTGGAGCTCCGCCATTAAAGCTACCTCATGCTTTTGCAACAAGGAGGTCTCTTGTGCTTCTCTGGGACACCCTGACTCGCCTGGTATGGGTCTTACAACCTCTTACAGGCTCTCTTCATGGTGCCAAGACTCAACTCCTTTGCATGACCCCTTCAGTCCTGGGCCATCAATTGCAACTGAGGCTGCACCTTCACCAATGGCCTTCCATGGCCTCTCACAGTGCTTCCATGGCCTCAGCTGCTCTGCATGACCCCTTCATGCCTTCAAAACCAATACCATATGAGTAACTCTTACACATTACCAAGTCCAGCCACAGCACAAGGTACAACCTTGGCTATCTCTGGAACACAGCCTCTGTGCTCTCAGAAAACACTTCCCAGAAGATGTCCCCTCAAAGATGTTGGTCTCTTCTTAATCACCACTAATCTTAGCTCCAGCTAACCAGCATCAATAGTCCCAGTAAGGAAAAGTTTTCACTTTAGTAGTTCTGTTATCTTGTTAATCACAGCTGATTCTTCAGCCCCAGCTAACCAGAACCACAGAATCTTCACAATCCAAAATTGCAATGGCCCTNAAAAGAGTCTTTAATTTTCCCTCTGAAATTTCACAAGCCAGGCTTCCATATTCTGCACTTTTCTCAACATTATCTTCCAAGCTCCTACACAACATCTCACAGAGCTCTTAACACCAAATGGATCTTCTGGCCCAAAGTTCCAAAGTCCTTCGACAGTCCTCCCCAAAACATGGTCAGGTTGTCACAGGAATACCCCACTTCTGGTACCAATTTGTCTTAGTCAGGGTTTCTATTCCTGCACAAACATCATGACCAAGAAGCAGTTGGGGAGGAAAGGGTCAGCTTATACTTCCATACTGCTGTTCATCACCAAGGAAGTCAGGACTGGAACTAAAGCAGGTCAGAAAGCAGGAGCTGATGCAGAGGCCATGGATTTGCTGGATTGAAGTCTCAAGATCTATTACCATAAGTCAATTCTCTCCCTGTAAGTTGACTTTCATAATATATGTTCACAGTGAACGACTGACTAACTATTACCAGCGAGGTGTTGTTGCCGTGATTAAATATGACGCTCTAGTTGTTGTCTATGGAACTTTGGATTGGGTCAGTAATTTGGAAATTGTTAGAAAAATTGTCAAGCTATAAGTGGGAACTTAACAGGTCATTTTGGGTGGGCGCTTAGAAGGTGAGAATGCCAAAAGAAATGTAGAGAATAACAACTATATTCTTAAGGTTTTCTATCTATCTATCTATCTATCTATCTATCTATCTATCTATCTATCTATCTATCTATCTGAAAAAACTTCTCTGTATCTTGTCTGTGTACTGGCTCTTTGGATTTAAAAACTTTAAACCTGTTTACCTTCTGGTGGAGAAAGATTTCAAAGCAGTTCACCCTTCAGGCAGTGACATGACTTTGCTAATAGCATTTAGCTAGATTTGTAGAGAGAACTGAACCACAATCAATCAAACAAACAAACAACCAAACAAGCACAAAACAGGTTCAAGAAGACTTGAATCCTTGTAATCGACAGAGAAAAACCTGTGTAAAATTGAGTCTAAGCAAGGTGTGGTAGTTTAAGAGAAACCATAAGAAACCTTTAAAAAGAAACCGAAGGAGTCTTGTTGAGAAATGAATGGCTCAACAGCTGATTAAAAATACTTGCTGTTCATGCTGAAGACTCAATTTCAGTTATCAGCGCCCTCTCAGAAGTTTACAACCATCTGTAACTCTGGCCCCAGGGGACCTGGTGCCATCTTCTGGGCTCTGTGAGTTCCAGGCATGTACACAGTGCACATGTGTCCATGCAGGCACATACTCGTACACTTAAGCTATACATATCTTAAATACATAAGGAAGAAGGAGGAGAAGTAGGAGAAGTAAAGAAAAAGGAGGAAGGAGGAGAAAGAAAAGGAGAGGGGGAGGGGAAGAAAGTGGGAGAGGAGGAGGAGGAGGAGGAGGAGGAGGAGGAGGAGGAGGAGGAGGAGGAGGAGGAGGAGGAGGAGGCAGCAAGAATTTTACACTAGAGGAAAAGAAAGGAATGATTCTTTGAGAGTATTTCAGAAATTCTCCAGATCCAGCTCTTCAAAGGTTCCATGATATAAAGGGTAAACTCATTTTTAAAGACTATTTTGAGAAGAGAGCTCTGGGTCTATGACATAGGAAAGGGTGTTACCAGCATTTTCTTCATGATGCTTGACCTACCACCAACTCACAGACCATTGTAATCATGATCCAAAAGCTTCGGGTTACCGTTAGAACTCACCACAGACCTTGTTGTCAACCACATAATGCTGTGTTACACACATGTGACATGAACGAGCTACATGAGCATAGAGGTATCTACCTCCTCTATAAAGAAAGACCTGGGAGACTAGCTGCTGGGTTAAGTCTGGATTCTCTGCAGAGGGTGTCCTGTGTAGGCTTGAACTTTACCAGAAAGATCAGAAGTCACATATAAAATGTGCATATAAAATGTCTGCTGAGGGACATCATAGGCAGTGAGCAGAGCCAACTGAGGTGGGAGACTCCATGAACTCCCATAGGGGTATGGAAGTTTTAGTGAGCTCATATCATCCCATTGTGTGCCCCAGATGCTAGACAGGAGTGTATACGATTTTCTATTTACCCTGCTGGTTCTGTGGATCGGTTTTCTTGCTATTCTTCTATCCTTACCCTTTGGGAAGATAATCTTTATTTTTGTGCCACTGGATATTGGAATGTGCAATTTTGTTTTGATTTTTTTGTTAACCATAGCCCACAGCTAAGAGGTGTGTGTGTGTGTGTGTGTGTGTGTGTGTGTGTGTGTGTGTATGTCAGATACTTTGAACTTGGCTGCTTGAGCAGTGCATGAACTATTAAGACCGTGGAAACTCTAGCAGGTGGACTTAATGCATTTGGTATTGTGAGATAGACTTTATGCTTGAAAATGAAATTTCCTGAGACATTTATGTGTTGGGAGCTTGCTTGTCTGCTGGTGGGCTTTTGGTTGGACTATGAGGGTTCTTTATGAACAAAATAAGCCATTGATTAGTTTGGGAGATGGTGGAAGTTTTCAATAGAATGTTGGGACTGGGGTGGTGTCTTTGAAGAGTATGCACTTCTGTCTTCCTCCTTTCTGCTGTGAAGTGAACTGTCTCGTGGATATACGTTCACTGTCACGGCATTTTGCCTCACCTTAGGCTCAAAGTAATGGAGTTAGACTAGACCCCAGGAAACCCTCTGAAACCATGAATCTGAATAGATATTTACTTCCTCTAAATTCTCTTAGACATTTTGGTTACAGATACAGAAAACTAAGCAATATGTCAGACACTATCATGTGTGTGTGTGTGTGTGTGTGTGTGTGTGTGTGTGTGTTAAATGTGAATGCACACCCACAAATTTCACTTGTAAACTTTGAATATTTTCTTTATTTTTATGTCTGCTTTTTTCTGTTTATTGTGTGCAGTCCCTAGTTAATTGTCTGGGCAGAACAATTAAAACCCAGATACAGTACATTAAACGTCTCTGAATGTACTTGTGGTGTTTGTATAGCATGACCACCCTAGAGGGAATTTTCAACAACTGTCTCAAATGTTCCCTCACTGTGTCTTCAAGATGAAATGAAGTGTTGCAATTTGACTGGATCAATTTAAAGATGCCTGATTTGACTTTTGATAGTCTATCCCCTTCTGTTCGAATGATTGGGACCATTTTAGATCCAAGAGATGGAGTATCCCTGCCATCTCTGCCTTACTCTCTACAGTTACTGAATATCTTATTAGCTTTAGAAATGCTCTTTACATTTTTCTCAAAATAATTTCATGGTAAATTGTTTGTCTCAGAAACTGAAAAGATATTTTACCATCTTTATTAGCTTACTAGTTTATGTGCATGAGCTATTTTCTAGCAATACTTCTGGTTGAAGCTTCTCATACATTGATGATTTTGGTCAGTTCCATAGCAGGATTTGAGAGGGTTCAAGGAAGAGCCTTCCTGTGCCTTTTACCAGTTGATGACAAATGCTCTCAACATCATCCTCTAGTTCCATCCTTCTGAAAATTCTTGCATGAAGGACTCCCTTAAGTCATAGATTATTTAGTAAGAATTGATTTTCTTCAATCGTATTATTATTATTATTATTATTTTCTGAAGGAGAGGTGTTGAGTCAGGAATCAAGTCCTGGGTACTTGGAAGGTGAAGCTGCTCTGGGAGTGGACCAATGGAAAGGCAGGGATGAAGAAGAAAGGCTGTTTTGAGTTTTGTACTTTACTTCCTGGTGACTTACTGAGTCCTGTACCCCCATGTTATTCACCTTGAAAGGGGCATAGCCTGTGGTGGTGGAGCTCTAGGAAAAGAGATAATGGCCAGTTTTACAAATTATGTAGATGCACTATCAGAGAAGAACAGGTACCTGTGGACATTTCTGCAGTTTTATTTCAGAGGGAAAAAAATCTACATGATATTACTGTGCTTACTATCATATCTTAACGATGCAGGTGGGGTTTTGGAGCAGGAAACTGGGACAAGCTAAGTCACAGTCCAATTTCCAAGTCTAAATGAGTACTCATTTAGCTCTTCTGTGCATAAAGTCCAAATGAAGTTCATTTAGTCTTTGTACCGACACTCCATTGTGAAGTCTTTCCTCCAGGTGGTGTTTTTCTCTCAGATTTACAACGACTGCTTCTCTTGACCTCTGTAAGCAGGAAATAGCCACATACTGCTGAGTTTTCTGAATCCTTGCTGCCCACAGCAGCCAAAGGAGATGATTGCCTCAGCCTCAGTGTTGGTCTCAGGGAAGGTTCAAATGTATTTTTGAACCAAAAAAACAAAAAACAAAAAACAAACAACAAACAACAACAACAACAACAAACAACTAACCTCCTAAAATGTAAACTTTTCCTGAGACAGTTTTGGAGTATAATTCTGATTTTAAAGTTTTATCTTCTAAAGAAAAGACTCCTTTAGTTATACAATGACCCTCAGACTACTTGTAATAGTATTCCCAGCAAATTCACAGTTTTAGTTTTTATATTATGGTGATCGTGAGGGTATTAATTAAAATGCACAAGGTTCTTTCCAGTAGCTTGTAATTGACTGGGGGTTGGGGGTTGCTTAAAAAAAAAATGACCTTATGAACTGTGCCACAAATGATATAAAGGCTTTTGCTTCTGTTTTTTTTAAAAAACAGTTTTATTGTTGTTTATTTGTTTTTCAGTAACTGGAATATCAGCACTACTCTAGAGAGCTGGCTATCTTTTCCATGTTGCCTTGATTGTCTGTTGCTGAGAATATGAGTGCTCTGCAGCTGCTCTAGACTTCACATATTGTGGCTGTGGCTACCACATATGAAAACGGTGGAGAATTTTGTCTCCTTGATTGGATCAAGCTTAGTAGCTTACTTAAAGAGTGGGGTTTTACTCTGGAAATCAGTCTGGCGGTTCCTCAGAAAATTGGACATAGTACTACCAGAAGATCCAGCAATACCTCTTCTGGGCATATACCCAGAAGATCTTCCAACTGGTAACAAGGACACATGCTCCACTATGTTCATAGCAGCCTTATTTATATTAGCCAGAAGCTGGAAAGAACCCACATGT
>NC_034610.1:40869382-40890681 GCF_900095145.1 Mus pahari | reverse complement strand
CGTGTTTCTAGCTGCATATGTAGCAGAAGATGGCCTAATCGGCCATCATTGGGAAGAGAGGCCCCTTGGTCTTGTAAACTTTATATGACCCAGCACAGGAGAAGGCCAGGGCCAAGTAGTGGGAGTGGGTGGGTAGGGGAGCAGTGGCAGGGGGGTATAGGGAACTTTTGGGATAGCATTTGAAATGTAAATAAAGAAAATAATAAATTAATTAATTAATTAAAAAAAGAAAAAAAAACCAAAAAAAAAAAAAAAAGAAAGAAAGAAAGAAAGAAAAGAAAAGAAAAGAAAAGAGTGGGGTTTTGTTAAGTTTCAAAACTTATCTAGTGGCCTTGCTATATAAAATAGATTTTCTTAGTCGCTTTGACTGCCTTGCTTGATTTCATACAAGGGTGTGACAGTCCCTTCGTATGATATGTTTCAGATACTTCTGCGTTATTTGGACTAAGACAGGCTATTCAATATTGTTATTTTGCAGGCTAGAATGGTCATCCTTGAAATAAACAAAGAACCACTGGACTGACTTGGAAGACCAACCCCCAAGTGGCTGGCTAGGTTAGTGTCTGGAGCCCAGGGCATTCAGTCTCTAAGCCTACTGAATGGCTCTTCTGTGCTATTTTTTCCCATTTCCTTCCTAGGAAAATGCAAAAGGTGCTTTTCTTCACACCATTGGATAAATTACCTCAGGATAAATTGAATCCTGTTTACAGTCCGGTGGTTTTATGTAATCAATTTTTTTTAAAACTCAGGTTTCAAACTGGAACACTATAATAGTATCAAGAATCTGAGTAGTTTTAAGAGGCCTTCCTCTCTCAACTCTAGGGCTAAAATTATGATTTTTTTTTTTTTAGGTCCAAGCTCAGGCTCTTCTGCTACACAGCAGCCTTCAACAAGACACCCACTTTCTCCCCAGTCCACTTCCTTCATTGAATATAACAACATTTTCTTTCATAACTTTTTTTTGTTGTTGTTGGTGGTGGAAGTCAAATGACATAATGTAAAATTGTATTTTGTAGGTTTGAAATCTTAATAATGGGAGCCTTATAATTTTGATGATTCCTGGTTTTGTCTCTTATTAAGTGGCCAACTGTCTCTTGGTCTCTGGAAGCTTTGTTACATCAGCGGAAAGCTGAAAGATGGTTAAAGGAGGGCAAAGGGGGACTGTCAAAGGAGACAAAGGGAGTGGTGAGGGCACAGGGGGAAAGACTGGCATATGGTGTCGGGGGAGGGGCTCCCAGAAGACTTTAGTCAATGGAAGAAATGCATGGGTGTGCATGCATATGCACACATCTGCATAGGCACACACACACACACACACATACACACACACACACATGAAGGGCAAATGTGTCTCTAATCTTTCTTACCCATAGAAAACTCATTCTTAATTTCAAAGTGACAGCTGCAGCTACGATCCTTTAAAGAATTGTAATTGCTCTCTCAGTTGAGAATTTTTTTTTTTTTCAAAAAAAGTGTCTAAATGAGATCTTATAGGTTTGTTTGTAGTCCTTTACTTGAATTATCAGTTAGCTAGGCAGCTGCCACATCCCTCAAATATGAAGTTGAACGTAGTGTTTTGGTAGGCTGGGTGTGTAACTGGCTCTGAAAATATCCTCCAAGGTGTTATCATGAATTTCCCAGCCTCCATGTGAAGTCATAAGATTATGGGGTTCTGGTTAGCATGCAGATGCACTTGCAGCCAGTCTGGGCCTGACTGGGAGTGATGTGAATGACTTTTAAGCCGCCTCCATCTCCACACAGGTATGAAAATCTCTGATATGGTCAAAGCATGTGCCAACAGCAGTGTTCTGGGGCCAGGTCAGCTTTTGTTGCAGTAGCTCCTGCTTGGTGAGACGGCCCCAAGATCCTGAGCAGTTGACTCAGAGCCATTTCCTTGTCCTCCAGAGTTATCCCAAATAGAAGCTTGGAGATGTCCCTCGGGCAGTTTCCCCTCATTTCTTTATCTTTTATTTTTGAGCCTTGAAAGCTCTTGGGCGCTTTTTAAAAAAAAAATTTTTTTTTTCCTTTAGATTTCGGCAGGTTTGGTTGCGGTTGGTGAGTCACAGAACACCATTTTCATTTGCCATTTTTGTTGTGAGCCAGGACTGCGGAGTGGAGTGCATCCTTCAACCAAGGAATGTCTCCTCAGGAGTTGGGAGCCAAGGCTGAAGAGAAACAAGACTTGATCTTTAGCGCAGGGGCTACTGTCATGCATCAATCTACATCAAAAGGCTGGAGGCTTCCGGCTGGCCCTCCCCCTCGCTCTCTCGGAAACCCTCACATACCTCAGATCCAAGGCGGCTACAAGAAAAGTGAGGAAGTGTAGTTTCACAGGAATTAACTCTTGCAACTTAACAGGCAAACGGTGTTGCCTCAGAGGCGCTGCCTCATAAAACGGTCCTGTTATTTATTTATCTGCTTTTATTTTCCACACTGGTGTTCTGTTTTGTTATCACTTTGCAAATTCAATGAACATTTTCCATGAAGGAAATGAAACAAACAAACGGGAAAACAGAAATACAAACAAACAAACAACAAAAACCTCATGGAATAGCTTATTGCTTGCTTTCCTTTTAAAAAGAAAAGGAAGAAAGAAAGAAAGAAAGAAAGAAAGAAAGAAAGAAAGAAAGAAAGAAAGAAAGAAAGAAAGGAAGGAAGGAAGGAAGGAAGGAAGGAAGGAAGGAAGGAAGAAAATAATCTCTAGAGCTATTAAGAATGTGACTGAGTTTTTATTTATTTTATTTATGGTCAATAAGCCCAGATAGATATGTGGTAAACGTTGCTGAGACTGTTACCAAGCAAATCACCATGTCACAAGAAATATTATTAAATTCTATAATTTCCTTTTCTGAAACTAGTTCCTCTGGATGGAGTTGGAGAAAGAAAATTACATTCAATATTCACCTTAACGGAAAAGCAGCTGAGTGTGGTGGCTGCTCTCCTATAAATAGCCGATCTGTGACCTCATTGCTGGTCTCTTTCTGCCTGGCAGTTTCCAGTTGAATAGAAAATTGTCAATCACTGGAGGAATCTGGGCACATAGAGAGCTTATTTGGCTAGCTTCTGGTCTGGTCCTTGTCCTTTGGTGACTGGGCACAACATCTCTGAGTGTTAGCAGCCTGTTGTCTGTTTCAACCACCTCCCTGCTGTCTATTTCTTTGCCTCCACGGCCCAGGTAATTGTGGTTGTGTGGAATTGGCCTAAGGTGACCTTGAAAACTGTTTTAACCTTTCGGAACCTCAGGTTATCCATCTGTAAAGTGAGTGTTGGAGCTGCCTTGGCCCCAGTTCAATGGAATGCTTTGAGAATTGATTAGATAGTGTGCATAAAGCAAGCTGACCTCTCCTGGAGGAATACAATGTATGATTTTATTTGCTGGCCTCAAAGCTCTCAGAGCAGGCCTCTTCAGGACAACGTTGTCATTCTCTTAGCTTTTGGGCTACTTGGAGAGGAAATTCACACCATTCAGGGCAAAACAATCCACTCTAGCTTCTAAATGGGGGATTGTCTATGGACGGAGCACACATTCAACAGATGGTTGCCAACCTTCCTCTTGATTCTGTGCTTCTTTAAGCTGTGTTCATTAAAACTTCAACTGGCGGATAACTTTGTAGAGGCCGAGTGGAAGGGCTGGGTGGGTGAAGTCAAGGATGCAGCCTGGAGAGCCTTATGCCAGCGGATGCTTAGAAGCAGTCATTAAATTAACATGTAACAGATCAAGCGGGTTTCCTGTATCCTCTGGGTCGTTAAGGCTCTGAGGTTGGTTCCCACGGGTCTGTGCTGCTCCAACAGAGATCAGCGTTTTAGCACCTCACTAATAAGAGTCTTTTTCAGGATCTGAGCGTTTGGGCCCCATGTTTATGTTCAAGTACTTATTTTTTCAGAAGGTGGAACAAGAACCTGGAGCAAGGGCTTTCTAGAGGTGTGTTGGGGGAAGGGAATCAAGTCTGTTTCCATTTTTTCCATTTTCATTTTACAGTCTTCACAGAAAAGCATCATAGCGCAGACATTTTTACACTGAAGGCTGCCATTTCTGGATGTGTTTCCCTCTTTGCGGCCTTGCGAGTGTACCTGTGTTCATTGTTCAGCTTGTGAGATTTTCATTTATCTAGCAAATGTCTCGCTTTACTGAACATTTTTGGCTGTTTCCACAGATCATTTTTTTTTTTTTGGTCACAAGAAGTAAATGTAGTTCTTCAAATGATTTCTTTCATTTTCTGTCAACTTGGGAACCAAAATAAAATTGACATTCCCAGAAAACAAAAGGTGCCTCAGAACTCGGAGGCATTTACTCGGAAATAAAAAATTTGTGTTTACTCAGAGCTCAGTTTCTGTTGAAAAACAAACACAAGAGACCCTCAGCAAAAGAAGAGAAGCCCCCCTGCTGACACATTCTCTCCTTGATTGATGGTGTTGTCTTGGCAAAGCAGCCTCAGAAATGGGAATCAGAGAACAAACGGGTCGGTGTTATTCAATAAAATACCTTTTAAAAGAGAAAAGAAATCATAAAATTCAAGGGATTGCATTTGAAACCAGTGGATTCTAGCCAGCTCAATTTGTTCTTTGGGAAATAAATTCAGATTGAGCTTTGCCCCCACTGCTGTGACACCAATGTGACTGGAAATACTTGAAGCTGTACCCACATGTGCAGCTTGTCTCGGGAGGTACACACAGGTGGGCCCATGTGCTCCCTGCTTCTCAAATGATCCACTTCCTAAGTTCCACAGGCTGGAACTTGGAGCTATATAACATTGGGACAGTGCTGAACCAGTCGAAGCACAGTTGAGATTTCTAGATTGTTCTAAGGACCTAGTACAGTGTACGGGTACAGGTTACCTCGGTTTCTTCTCATGATGGTCTTCACTATCCAAGGAAAGAAACGGTACAGCAACATGAAATATTAAGTTATTATTCAAAGATGAGATTTGAGCTTAGGTCGATTAACTTCAAAGCTCATCTTTTTAAGTATTGGACTTGTACTGTCTCTTTCTATAAGCTATAAAAACAAAGAAGGCCTAAGACATGGAGATCTTTGGTGCAGTCTCTTCCTAGTATTGTGCTTCTCTGCTTTCAGACACTTTTAATGATTTTCTTTCCAGTTTCCCTGTAATTCCTTCTTACTTAAATATCTTTGAGCTCACAGCACGCATGCCATAGTTCATAAGCATTTGTTTTGTGGCTGCTGTAGGAGTCGATTAAGTCGCCTGTCAAATAGTGTAAGTCTGTCAGTCAAGTAACTATGCCAACCATTTTGTTTCTACCCTGAATAAACATGTATGCCTTCGGTCCTGTTTTCAAAGTAAAGTTTGGGAACAGGAGACGGCAAAGTGGTTAAGTCATTTGCCACCGAGACTGACGAGCTCAGTTCAGTTTTCCCTCTCCCATGGTTGAAGGTAAGAACTGAAAGCTGCAAATTGCCCTCTTACTTTCAGTGGCATGCTGGGGGCAAACGTTTTCCTTCTTCTGTCCCCCACAAAAACAAACAAACAAACAAACACACCAAGAAAGAAAGAAACCACTACTGCAAATGTAAAAAAACTAAAATAAATTAAAGTATACTTTTAAACGTTTGTTATTATATCCATGTGCACCTTCCTGGTCTACTTTCTCTTATGATTTTGGAGCAGAGATAAGAACAAGGTTTGGCACGTCATTTCAGGGTATTTCATCTTTACTAACTCCAAGGGCAGGGGGAGTGTTCAATTTTTAACTTCTCTGTTCACACATTTACACAGTGGTGATAATACATAAAAGTAAACTAAAATTTTCATATCCATTTTTTTTTTAATGAAATTAAGAATTAGGACATTGGGGCTGGAGAGATGGCTCAGTGGTTAAGAGTACTAGCTGCTCTTCCAGAGGTCCAGAGTTCAATTCCCACCAACCACATGGTGGCTCATGCCCATCTCTAATGGGATCTGATGCCCTCCTCTGGTGTGCATGAAGACACTGTACTCAAATACATAAAATAAATAAGAAGATCTAAAAAAAAAATTAGGGCATTGATACTTGCAAGGGAAATTCTCTTGTGAAAATTTAGAGGAAATTTCATTTTAAGATCTGGGGTGGAAGTTTTATGAATTCGATGGGCTCTGGAATCAAAAGACATGCTCCTAGACATGTCACATGTCTAAGAAAGCATCCCCCAAAGGGTAGATTTAGAGGTCAGTCTCCTCCAGAGGTCCTTCTGGTAGAAGCCCAGATATAAAGAGGTCCGAAGAACAATCAAGGGTGCCTGTATACCTGCCTTTACTCTCTGCTGTGCATCCATCTCCCTTAGTGTTGTAGCTGTTGCTATGACGTCTGCACCCACCTTGCTTGGTCTTCCAACGTGGACTGAAGGTCAATGGCTCTCTAGGAATGTGTCAAGCTTTCAGCATCAGAATGGATCTGCTGAGGCATCTAGCTTTGTCGACTGAGCAGCTAGCTACCAGCTCGAAGCTTCTCCATTCTCCAAGCTGCAGAGGCCATTCTTGTCTGCCCAACCAGGATCATGTAGGCCAGACTAATAAACCATCCTTCCCCACTGTGAATTCATTGTATTGGTTTTTATTCTTTGGAAAACTCTGGCTAATACAAATCTCTGACAGAACATGACATGATGTTATGTGACCATGAACATGACATCTTGCTCTATTCTCCCACAGAAAAAGTCAGTGGATTTGATGCTGTTTTCAAATATTCCCACCTCAATGTCAAATGCAGTTAAGGACTGGACACTGGTCATCTTTGGGAGCACAGGTTTCAACCTATTCACACCAATAGGTTGGAAGCTCTTGTTTCTTTGTTGCTCATCCTGTTTCCTCTCTGTATTAGTTAGCACGGTATGCTGTAACAAAACTGCGCAGTTGATGGTTTATAACAGCAAAAGCCCCAATAATTTGATAGTAAGAGTCCACTGGGATAAAACAAAAATAGAGAATGTACTTGTATAAGATAATAAGATCCAGTTTCCCAGAGTCTCCTCACTTGAAACCCAGCAGGTTCATCTGCCAGGTAGGGAATTTTTCTATGATAGAGTGTGTCTGTGTGTATCCTGAGCAGCTGTGTTCTGGACTACATCTCCTTTTCCTGGAGCAAAATCATTTCTTTTAGGACAAAAGGTACAAAGCAATTGAAGATTGAATTTATGTTTGTAACTCTACAGCAGGCAGAAGCTTTTTAAAAATGAGTCACAGGGAGAACTGAAGGGACTGGGCAGTGAGTATTCAAAAGCCTTTTCTCAAGACAATGCCGAGTGCTTTAAAACCCATCATTAGCAAGAGATGGTCCTACTGGAACTTGTTAGGGAGCCAGAATAAAATAAGAAAACATGGTAACTCTCTTAGTAAAGGCTTCGGGAATTTTCTGTTTTATTGTATGTGGTTTTAGGCTTTCTAAATGTGCTTGCCTCTTTAAGTAACATATTGGTACTGCATGATAAAATTACTTAAAAGTGTGTGTGTGTGTGTGTGTGTGTGTGTGTGTGTCTAATTTTTGTCTCTGGCCTTCTTTTTTGGAACCACATACACGATTAAGACTTTCAGTTAGTTGTCTTGGAGACTACTGCTTGCAAATAGCATGTTGACACACTTCTTAGAAGATGCTTGGTAGAAGGAAAAACAAGAATGGTTTAAAAGGATATTATGAACTGGGAAAGGCTGAAGCCAAGCTAGATTGAAATTCAAACTCTTTCGGTACTTCCTCAATGATAATTCACATATTACTACTTGTAACCAAGTGTGATTGATTGTGGTTTTGGTTGTTTTGATGGGGTGACTGTAGTACTAAAAATGGAGCCCACAGTCACACACTTGCCAGGCAAGTGTCTTTTCCTTTACATCTTCTACCCAGTTGTTCACATTTGTCAAGCACTGTTTGAGACCCATGGGTATGTGTGTGTGTGTGTGTGTGTGTGTGTGTGTGTGTGTTTGCATCATTGCACAGATGATTGAAAATAAGAATGAAAACTATTTTAAAGCTTTTTAAATTTTTTTTTAAAGGAATCGAAGTTCACCAGATGGTAGAACCAGCTATTGAAAACTGGCAATGTAATCTGAATAAGAGCTCATACAAAGAGCTGTGGTAACTGCTTCGGTGCCATCGTGGCTGTAATAATTACTCCAACAACCTACTGGTTTTGAGTTACCTTCTTTCATTGATTCCCTAAAATTTTGAAGTTTATAGAACTCAATTACATCGCCCAAGAGACTATCAAGTTCTGGGACTGAGCAGAAAGTTTGGAGGAGTTGCAGCACATCAACTGGGTGGGGAAGGAGTCTGAATATGGTTTTTTAAACTTAAGGGAACTTTTCAGTTGGTGTGGGATCCCTACCAGGCAAAATCAAAGACATTCTAGAGTCACTCTGTAAAGAACTTTGAGCCTATACATGGCGAGTGAGCATGCGCAGAAATTCTGAGTGTATAACCAGTGGGGTTTTGGCCCAAGATCCTGATTTCATCAGGGGAATGTTTTTCTCTCCAGAACTATGCTGTGCTGGTGGTGAAATCTATCTTTCTTTCTTTCTTTCTTTCTTTCTTTCTTTCTTTCTTTCTTTCTTTCTTTCTTTCTTTCTTTCTTTCTTCCTTTCTTTTACAGAAACAAAGAAACATCGGGGGCTGGGAGAGGGGAATTTAAATGGATAAAAATACCCAATTTGCACAAGTGTTCGGCTTGTATGGAACTTTATTGCCCCTTGTTTGGATTTGTTCTATCTAGTTGCCTGTGGTTGAGACCAGAAGGTGAAGCTAAAGTAGAAACACAGGTAATGGCCTGATTGCCTTTCATGCTTTGTCCCTGGCAAATGAATGCGTGGAAGCCGATTATGAACTACTTAGCACTAATGGAAGAAGTCAAGTTTTGTGCTCTCAAACAATCATACTTTGCATTGTGCTAGGAACTTTAAAATTATAATTAAGCACATTGTGTAATTCCACTTCTTTTAGAAGTAAATCTAGCCTGAGTCTCAGCACATTTGGTCCTTTTTTGTTTGTTTGATGTTGGTGGTGGTGGGTTTTTTGTTTTTTGTTTTTTTTCACTCCTACTTTTGTAAATGGTAAAAACATTTGTCAAATAGTAAATCTAGAATTTTCATGTTGGTGTCTTAAGGTTGTGTTTGTTGTCAAAGGATCCATGAGCAAATCCACATATTTCTCAGAATAATAAAGAGGTCAGCCTCTCTTTGCCTGCCTGCCTACTCCTAATACAAAGTGCTAATCATGAGTATTTTCTGGATGAAGTGATGACAGATGTCACCAAAATGTCCCTATTTCCTATAAACAAGGCCCTCTCAGCATGCGCGTGCACACAGTCCTGAAAGACAGTAGAAACACACCTCTTGTTTGGGAAGCAGCTGAAGGGAGCTGAGTTTCAGAAAGTAGCCCAGTGCCAAGAATCAGGCAGCATTTTTAGCATTCCAGAAAGAATCACAAAGTGTAGGGGGCCTAGAGAGACCGGCCTGCAGAGAGGGAATTGTATCTTGGGGGAGGGGAGGAGAACGGACAGCTCTTTCTATCCTTCTTTTCTAGGGGGAAAAAAAAAAAAAAAAAAAAAAAAAAAGAGCAGCCAGCAGCAGAAAGGAGGCAGGGATCAACGTGGGGTGAGGGTGGAGGGGCCGGCAACTGCTGAGCCAGTCAATAGACAGATTGTTCATCACACGAAGCCAGAAGATTAGCTGAGCAAATGCATAGACAATGCTGATTACTGACTTGAAATGCATCAGTTCTTACGGAGGAGAACAAAGCCTGTCTAGATCACTACCCTACGGCCCAACCGCACTAATGGCACCCAGCTACGCTGAGCATCATGTTTAGAGCTGAGAAATGTGGGCACCCCTGGCTCTTTGTATTCACTAACAGATAGTCTCTCATCTCCAGAATGGCCTCGAGAGATACAGATCTTATTTCTCTCGGGCTCTCCAGGGACAGTGGTCTTATAATCACACCCCTGCATGAGTCTGCCCTTCCCCATGTCAGCTGGGTTTCTTTCTCTTTAATCGGAGACAGCAGCTATCATGGCATTGTTACAACTTGGCCTCTTTCTCACGCTGACCTTGCAAACGCAGGTAATCGCATGGGAGAAGAATTTAAATTCCTCTCCAAGAGCATTCAAAAGAACTTGCAGTCTCCAACAGTTATAAATATATTTGAATATTTTAAAGTCATGAAATGAAGTTTTTTTTTAAAAAAAAGGATTGCTTTTTATCCTTTTTCCAAATATTTTTCAGACAAAGACTCTTTATTATTTGTTTTATCTGGACTTCCTTTCTTCTTAAGAGTCCTCTTGTGATTTTGATTTCACTGTCTTGCTTTGAAAGTTTGGTTTGGGCACCTAGGAAATAGATTATGACCTTGGGTTGACACTAATTCTGAGATGTCCTAAATTTTCAAAGAGTCTCTTCATGCGATATTACCATATCCATTAAATGTCACCTTTCCATTTAATTGATATTATAATTACATTTTACATATGTAAAAATAGTCTTGATGGTTTTCATAGATTTGTGTTATTCTTTATCAGAGGCCTTTTTCTTTTCACAAGATAAAAGAGCTTGGCTTTCTCCATAGGCTCTTAATAGGATTCACCAGCACTGAAGCACCAGAAGGCTCCCTTGTCTTGCCAAAGCCCCAGTGACATCTTATACCTCAGTGGCCTGGCAACTTGGTTTCCCCTTGGTACTTTCTAAATGCCCAGCCCCATCTTAGTTTATTTTTATTAACTTACTAACACTCAACTTCTTTAAATTAGCCAAACAATTTTCAAACACTTCACAATAATTTGTAGAAGCAAACCCCACCACTTCTTCCTTCCTCCCTCCCTCCCTCCCTCCTTCCCTCTCTCCCTCCCTCCCTCTCTCCCTCCTTCCTTCCTTCCTCCCTCTTTTTCCTTTTTCTTTCTATCTTCCTTCCTTCCTTTCTTATTCATTTTCTTTGCAGTTGACCAGGTCATTGTTTACATATAAAAGAGTTGTGAGAGAATTAGTTGCATCCTATTTCAAAGACAACAGATTTTTTGTCATGTTCTTTAAAAGCTTTGCAAACAAATATTTTAGAAAACCCTACCCCCCCCCCCAATACCCTGCTACAAAGGCGAACAAAGATATAAACAAGCAACTGAGGTGTGAAATGTAGAAGCCAATGAACAGAGGAAAAAAACACTCACCCTCCCTGGTAAATAAGATCAAATGCAGATTCTAAATGGATTCTCATCAAATTAGCCAAAAGTTGGATAATATCTAATGTTGGCAAAAATGGAGAGAAAGAGTAGGAGTGTAACTTAATTAATACTGTTCTATTTCCAGTCAACTTGTCAATAATCTGTCAATATTATAAAATTATACATTCTTTCATGTTTTGGTGCCATTTTCAAAAAATTACCTACAGGAACTGCAGATGTGACCATATCATCTTCCCCTCCCCTTTTAAAGAATGCTTATACAGAACAATGTAACCACTCAATATAAGCTTGTATATTGAGTGAAAAAATTAAGAACATTGGCTTATTTATGACTAGTTTATCACATAAAATTAGTTCTTCTGTAATACTTGTCTTGAAAATAAAAAAAATTAACTTGGAATTCTTGAAAATTCCCCTCCCACTTTAGTATGAGTGATATATTAGGTGTCCCCTCCTCCCTTAGTAGGAGTGATGTATTAGGGAATAAGTAAAAGTTAATACAAATGCTGTATTATATATGACTTCACAAACAAGGAAAAGAGCAAATAAAGAAAACCATATCTACAGGAAAAACATAAAATATACATTACACAGGAAATCCACAAAATTTACATCATTTTTATTATTAGATATCTTCTTTATTTACATTTCAAATGTTATCCCCTTTCCTGGTTTCCCCTCAGAAAACCCCATATCCTCTTCCCCCCCTTCCCCTGCTCACCAACCCATCCACTCCCACTTCCTGGCCCTGGCATTACCCTATACTGGGGGCATAGAACCCTCACAGGGCCAAGGGCTTCTCCTCCCAGTGATGTCCAACAAGGCCATCCTCTACTACATATGCAGCTGGAGCCCTGAGTCCCTCCATGTGTACTCTTTGGTTGGTGGTTTAGTCCCTGGGAGCTCTGGAGGTACTGGTTGGTTCCTATTGTTCCTCCTATGGGGCTGCAAACCCCTTCAGCTCTTTTAATCCTTTCTTTAGCTCCTCCATTGGGGACCCTGTGCTCAGTCCAATGGTTGGCTGCGAGTATCCAAATCTGTATTAGTCAGGCACTGGTAGAGCCTCTCAGGAGACAGCTATAACAGGATTCTGTCAGCAAGCACTTTTTGGCATCCACAATATGTCTGGGTTTGGTGACTGTATATGGGAAGGATCCCCAGGCGGGGCAGTCACTGGACAGTCATTCCTTCAGTCTCTGCTCCATACTTTGTCTCTGTAACTCCTTCCATGGGTATTTCATTCCCCCTTCTAAGAAGGATCAAAGTATCCACACTTTGGTCTTCCTTCTTCTTGAGTTTCATGTGGTTTGTGAATTGTATCTTGGGTATTCTGGGCTTCTGGGCTAATATCCACTTTTCAGTGAATACATACCATGTGTGTTCTTTTGTGATTGGGTTACCTCACTCAGGATGATATTTTCTCATTCCATCCATTTGCCTAAGAATTTCATGAATTCATTGTTTTTAATAGCTGAGTACATTACATACATCTTAATCTTCCACTGTATTCATTATGGTTCATGTCTATATAGATGGGTTACTACAACTTTCCATTTGATTAGTTAACATGTTAGTTAACTAATTTAATTTGTGACACATTACTTTTATTTTAATGTGCAAATGACAAGATGTTTGAGTACTATGTACTAACACCATCATTCCAGCATGCTTTTATTTAAAAACAGAGCATTGAAATATGGTGAAAGAATGTATAGTTAATGTTATAGTATGGTAGAACTGATTTTATTTTACCTGTCTAGTCTTTAATGTATTAAATATTAATGTTAAATATAACATGACTTGCTATATATTCAGAAGTTATGCTACCTTTCCTATATCATCTGTGGGACTGAGACTATGGCTGTAGTGCAGAAACAGTACTTCCCTGATTATTGCTCTCCTTGTTTATGACTTGTGAGTTGCGTGCCTCTTATCTGCATTTATGAAACTGTGGCTAACCAACAGGCAGGCTTGCAAACAGGGTAAAAAGAAGGAGGCTCTTTACACATCTTGAATAGCTTCTTTGTGGGAATTCCTTGTATGATGGGTATTGTCATAAAATTTTTTCTCAATATAGTTCAAGATCTTACTGAAAAGATAACACCCACTAAGAATTGTCTTCTCTTTCATTTTCTTTTAATTAAAAAGTTTCCTTAGTGTGTATGTCTATGTAGGGATTCACACATTCATCAATGTCACACCAGTTGTGTGTGGGGGGACACCTTTTGTGAGTCAGTTCTTGCCATCCACTTTGCTTGTCTTGTCTTTGCTGTGACATTGCTCACTTCAGGCTAGCTTGTCAGCGATCGTCTTGCTTACTCTCCTGTCCCCAACACCCATCTTTTTGCCATGGGAATGCTGAGATTACAATTTTGTAGGCATCAATCCGGCTTTTTACCTGGATTCTAGACTTGAATTCAGGTAGTCAAGCTTGGATACCAAGTGCCTTATCTGCTGAACCATCTGCCTTCCTTGTCTTTTTTTTCCCCCTTTGAAAGATGATACTTCTAATATCCTATATGATCAAATGTGCTGGTAGACATAAACTGAGTAAAATCTCCAGTGCTTGGAAATGAGTGTCAGAAAGATATCTAGTTTTCATTTTATTTCATTGAATGAACAGCTGTTAATAAAAAAGAGGAAGAAAAAAAGGGTTAAATATTTTGTGATAGAAAATTGGTTTTCTTTTGGATTCTTGTTTTTTTTTTTTTTTTAAGATTTATTTATTATTATATCAAAGTACACAGTAGCTGTCTTCAGATGCACCAGAAGAGGACGTCAGATCTCATTACGGATGGTTGTGAGCCACCTTGTGGTTGCTGGGCTTTGAACTCAAGACCTTCGGAAGAGCAGTCAGTGCTCTTAACCACTGAGCCATCTCTCCAGCCCTTCTCTTGAATCCTTGGAAAGAAAATTACCTGAAATATTAATAATTCTATAAGTTCATTGCTTTAATCATATAATATATATTAGTCTACACCTGATATGAAGCACAACAATAAGTAAAGAAATGCATAAAAACTGTCAGTGTTTTTAAAGTACACATAGCAGTGTGTACACAAAACAGAAGGAAGCATGTTTCATACAAGGATGGAACCACAATGGTGGGAATCACTGAAGGATCATGGGTGTCTGATGGAAGGACAAGGAAAGAGGAAGTGGCTTTTCCTGAGAAGGGGAGCATAGAATAAGTGGGGAGCCATGTAGAGGTGGGGAAGCTAATGCAGGGTGCTGCATAGGAGGGGCTGGGATCAGGTTCCCAGATAGTGAGAAAGTGCCATGAATAAGGACCATTGATCTTAAGACAGACATTTATAAAACTGAAACATCTCTGTGCTGTATTAAATGATCAATAGTATTTTACAATCTGGCATGTTGCAATTGCTCTAAGTCAGGTGGCAGCTATTCCACAGCTGTGCAAACTGCTTTATTTTTGTATGACAGTCTGATAAGATCGAGAGAAGCGCAGAAAGAATTTATTTTGAATCAATGTGATTGCAAGTTAGAAAGTTAACATCCAGGGACTGGGGAGTTGGCTCAATGTTGCTTGCCGCATAGGCTTGAGGTCCTGAGTTCAGCTCTGCAGCACCCACAGGAAATGGTGGCCATGACAGCCTGTGCCTAGATTCCCAGAACTGGGAGGTGGAGACAGGAAGATTCCAGGGGTGACCAGTCAGGCAAGCTAGTCCAGAGTCAGTGAGAGATTCTATCTCAGCACCCAAAACACCCAAAGTTGATCTCTAGTGTCCATATGCATATTTATTAGTGAATGCATCTGTACACATGTGCACATGCACACACACACATGCGCACACACACACACANTGCGCGCACACACACACACACACTCACACACTGCAGGGCATGGAGAGAGAGAGAGAGAGAGAGAGAGAGAGAGAGAGAGAGAGAGAGAGAGAGAACCTAGAGAATGAACTTTAAAGTTTGCAGATTAATGTGGCTAAAATGTTGTTTAGAAAACTGTATTTACCAAATATAAATAATCTTTCTTGCTAGCCTTGTGTTTACACGTTAATCTGTTAACCATTTTTGGTTCTCATGAAATTCCTGAGTAGATGTCTGCTTATGTGATGGGTAAGGGAAAGGAAGTTAAAAAATTGTTTTGTAAATAATGAAAGGTTACAGTCTTGGTGACTCAAATTTGATTGTAGGTAGTTTTGAGAATTAAATCTTACGTGGTCTGAGAACTGTTCCGTTCATTATGAAGTTCTTCTGGGTGTCTTTGATAAACCACAGTGGGCTCTAATGTAGTAAGGAGAAAATAGCTCTTGAATCTAGTGTTTACCATCCATTCTGATCTATTAAAATGTCTATATGTATATATGCAAGTATGTATGTGTGTATGAACCTTTGTTCTGGACAGTGAACTCAGGCCGTGTACATACTAGGCATATATTTTATCATTGAGCTACATTGTTGGACAAATACCTAATATGTGTGCATCCATATTTACTACTCTTGTTTTACAGTTGTTTGAAGTCCTTACAGCATTGACTCAAAGACACAGAATGAATTAACCATATAGTTAATCAGCAGCAAATTTAGCAACGGTATCAGCTCTCTGAAAGATTTAGTTAATATTACCAACTTATTTTTAACATCTAGACTAAGTGAATTTCATTTCTTTCTTTAAACTCAGAGAGGATATACAGAGTCTCACCGTAAGATGCCAAAATGGCAAACTCAGATTGGAAGATGAGTCAAGGCTTTGGATTAGAAGAGCTTCAAACGAGTGGAGACATGAAAATAGGCAGAGAGTTAGATGTGGATAACCGTTTAGAATTTATTGTGCTAAATTATGATTTGAAGATTAGATCTCGTCACTTCAGCTCATAAGTATTGTTTTCTTAGCTAATTTGGGGGCTTTTGTACTCAAATAATAAGCCCTTGGATTTTGCAAGTTTTGTTTAGGCTTCTTCTGTATCTTGTCTCTGAATTTAATTTGATTCACTCTACTAGATCATTAGCTAATGAGAAGGATTGGCTCATGTGGTTACAGACAGACATGGACCAGTTCACCCTGGCCTTAAACTCTGTGGTATCTCTATTTAAGTCTGAAAATTGCATGCTAGGGTAAGACACTAATTTGAAAGTTATTTAAATTAAGGCAAATTTTATATTTTGAAAAAAATTAAATTCTGGATTATCTTTGGAATAATCATTGTTAGAATTTGTTGTGATGAACCCTTGACATTTGAAGCCAAAACAGATCCTAACAGCTGGCTGATTCGTAATAACAGACCCATGGATTCTCAGTAAAACCTGATAAAGTGATGAGTGTGTTAGATACTCCTACTCTAGTAATCATGATATAATATAATTATGAGAGCTAAAAACACTGGAAACATTTTAGTAAAATCAAGACCTTCTTGAGGAGTTGTTTGTACTACTAGTTATTTATATTTCAGATTTTATAACCATGGTGCCAGTTTTTGCACCTGGCAAAAACAGGAAATTAATTTTTAAATATTATATGCACATTTCAATATATGCAAATGAGGCAAATGTGTGCTTGGATATAGGTCTACTGTGTGCTGTTGCTTTAAATGAATATTCCCCCACAGAGCCATTTGGGGAACCTAATTTCAATTCCCTGTAGAACAATGATTTGCCCAGTCTTCACTGATCCCAATGAACCCTCACAAGGGTTTCATAGCTGTACTCATGAGGGAGGGTCTCAGGAAATAGGACAGTGACAGCTGCCTCTTCAACTTCCAAGTAGTTCCCACCATGGAAGGAACTTTTCAGTGGGGTAGTAGTTTTCCGACTTGGTACTTGTTTGTCTCCTCAAATGACTATTAGATAAACTTATTTTTCAAGTGGAGCTCCAACTCTTAGATTTATAGCAGAAAGGGGAAATATCGTCTTGACAGACCTACAGTGTCTATAAAGAGGAAAGTCAAGGGGGCAATAGCTGTAGTCTTCGGATCACAGGCTAGATACATTGAAGGTAGGCCTCTCAATTAAGGTGGGAGACGGACCCATTTGCAGTATAATAACGCTGGCTCAGAGGGAGCCACACATGGGAGGATCTTCATGTGTTATGTGCTGAGAAGAGTTACCTGCAGAACTGACTAGTTTCAGTTTTCAGCTTACTCTAAACACAGGTGTGGAAATGTAGTCCCAGTAGGCGAAGTGCTATTTAACTTGCGGGCAAAGTTGTGCTCAGTTATCAGTCTCTATGTTGGCCATTCTTCTCATTGCCCTAGAAGATACAGTTGTCTTCTGGAAGAACTGATCAATCCAGATCTGTTCAAATGCTTAGTATAGTTTCAAATATTCTCATACTAGCCTCTGTACTTTCCAACTGCCTTGTTCTTTTCGAATACTGTATCTTGGATGATTTGTTAGAGTCTGGCTGTGTAGTAGTATTGAAGGTTTTGGGGGGTCACGTATTTACAGCATGCAACTCAGATGGATGAACATGGGTTTATAGCACTTTTTGTAAGCTAGGATTTCCCAAAACTGAAACAAAATACTGGACTCTATCTCTAACCTTAAGGAGCTGGAGAAGTAGGTGAAAGGTATTTGCCAATGCTTTTTTATTGCCTAATTTATTTGTTTGCAACATTTATTATTGATACAACTGAAAGATTTCCTGAACTGTCAAAGAAGCAGAGCACTGCTTCTTTAAGATGAAACACAGAGTGCTCTGCCTGGTCATCATTACTTATAATCCCAGCTATCTGGGAGGCTGAGACAGAAGGAATACAAGCTCAAGGCCCATGAAAGCCACGGAGTGAGTTTAAGAACTGCCTACTGCAGTTAAGAACTGCAACTTATCTCAATCTTAAACATTAAAAAAAAATTCCAAAGACGAAGTGGGTTTTAATTCAGTTGAGAAGTGCTTTCTAGCATATGAGATATTCTGGAATCAACCCCCAAGTACCAGCAAAAAGACAAAATAAAATGAAAGATCGAGAAGAAGAACAGCACACACACACACACACACACACACACACACACACACACAAAGTGCAGATAGTCTATGTTCTACGTTAAGAGCCCAGGACTTAGAGTGACTTTATTCACCTCGTTCAAAGTTTAACACTCATGGACTTTGTAGTCAACGGAACAATGTCTTCTTTCTATTCCCTGGGCCATATGAGCGTGCAGTGTTAAGATAGGAAGGAGGAACTGAGGTTGCCACTCAGTTGAAATGAGGTTTTCTTACATTATCTCTGGGGAATAGGTCATTATAATCACAGGGTCTTCTACGTGGATCAGGGAGGATGTGAATCAGGGGGGACGCGTGCCTCAGCATCAGGGAAGCAGTTGTAATATGAATATCAGGATGATGAGATCTTGGCTTTGAAGATGAAAGGAAGCCAACAGCCAATGAATGCGGGCATCTCTTAGGGCTGCAAAGGGGAAGGAAATGCATTGTCCTCTAGAGTTTCCAAAGGCTCACAGCCCTCTGACTCACTGATAATAGCCCAGCAAAACACAATTGTAACAATAAGAAGCATAAGAGAATAAGTTTAGGTCATTTAGAGTAGTTTATTACATAAGCAACAGAAATGAGCGCCACTTTGGTGATAGAGCCTAGTTCACCAGTTCATCTCTGAGTCACAGCACATGTCATTTCCTCTTGCTTTTGGAGCCTTTTGAAGTCAGGAACTAAGAGGCAGCACTTTTTAAACTCAATTCTTGCCTAATTTTTGTTCCTGAGTTAATTTGTTTTAAACGGAAAATGGACAGGTTAGAGACCGCTGATGATATCAGAGACTACGCTGAGAATAAATGCCATAGAGCCAGGTACGTACTTGTCTCACTCTTCAGATAATAGACAAGAAACATATATGTTACAGCTTTAGCACCAGAACAATCACACAGCATTGTATTTTAGTTAAAATATGACTCTGGGATTTTCAAATGGCATAGTTGTGGACAACTTAATTAAGTATGCTCTTATAAGAGGTGGATAGAGTGAGTGCCCTCCAGATATTAAGATATTAAGAACTGTGCCCAAAGAGCTTGGGGCACACACTAAGGGGCCTGCCTCTTTCATAAGGGCGATGAAAATGACAGAGCCTTCACATTTACACAGTGTGATACTTAACTTTGTGAAGTCTTGTTCCTTTGAAAGCACTGTGAATGTTGTCTCTCTGAAGGTCTTTGGCATTATGTTTAATGTGATGATGGATTATAGATTTCCTTCTGCATGGGTCTGGTGCATTGGTTTACATCTGAAACGCTGTGTATCCTATTAGCCTAATTACTAGGGCAACCGATAGATTTATTGGTGACTGTTATAAAGGAAGCCAGGTGACAAGCGGGAAAGTGAAAACAAACCCAACAATCATTTTGATTGACGTTTTCGCCAAATCATAAGCCAACCGTCTCAGGGCATTGGATTTACTGTAAGGAGTAGTGAAGAGTATCGAAGGAAAATCAAAGATGAGCGCATTATAAATGTCAACACGAGGAGAAAATAAGTATATGTCAAAAATCGAGACTCCTGAAACAGCTCAGAGAAAAGAAAAAGAACTGAGAAAATAAGAGCAGAAGGGGTCTAGGGTTTTACAGTTACAGTTTCCGGCTCTTCTAGGTGGCCCTTGCACTGAAGCTGTTTGTAATCATGTTTACTTAAAAGTTCTGAGGGGCTGTTTTTGTTGTGGTTTTATTCGTCTTCATTCTGAAGGTAATCTTCACTTGAAGCATGCTTTTGGATGTTTCTAGTTGGAACATGGCCCAGTGATGCCTTGTGAGTGGTCAGGAGAAGGCTGAATCTAAGAACCAATATTACTTTTGTGTTGGATAACACAATATGCCCTTTTCAGACAGTCTTCTTACTGTGAGAATTTTCTCCTTGCAGCCCATTAAATTGACTATATTTAATTGTTTCTAAACCTTTTACTTAATCTTAATGTTGTTGGGAGCAGATAGCATAGTGTACATTTATGAAACTCTGTTGGTCTGCGCTTTTCTCCCGTGGCAGATATCTGGGAGGTTATAAAGATGTGACTGATTTTGGCTCACAGTTTCAGATATTTTTTTTTAGTTGGTTTTTATCTGACTTCATTCCTTGGATCATGAGGTGGGATAATATAATGCTATGAGCTTGGTGAAATAGTCTTTCACTTGATGGTTCCTGGGAAGTAGAGGGGAGTAGAGAGGGGAAGAGATAGAAAGAGAGGATGAAGAAGGAGGGAATGAGAACACATCAAAGACACACCCTAGTTTCTGTCTTCCTAGTTCCTTCTGCTAGGTTCTACTTCTTAAGTTTCCAGAATAGAACCAGCAGCTTGGACCAGGCTTTCAACAACCTGGGGGGGGCGGGGGGCATTTCATACTCCAATGATACAAACATGTATACTTTTCTTATAAGAAACTTTTATATCATAGATCTATATTTTATAGGTGTATTTATATATGTACACATCTAGGCATGAATATATAACATTAAGTCTCTTAATCTTATTCTTTGAATGCAATGAATTCTTTATGAACAATCAGAATGTGTGCCCTGTTCTGAAATTACTAATTCAATAAATAAAAATAATTCCCTTTGAAAAGCCAGGCAAATCAGACTGTTTTGTATGAGATCTCCTAATTCTCTCTAACTACTTAGTTTAGTTATCATCTATAACTACAGGGAACGGTTTTTGTTTTTCTACTACATAAAATGCTCTAAGATAGTAAATCAAGAATTGTCAAGCTTTATCTTTTATGAGCACCTATATTCTAAAATTTTACCATATTTTAAGATGACAAATTAAACATATGTACAATGTTTACATTATGCATATATACAGGGATTTATCATATTGTGAAAATTTGTTTCATATTGAGAAAAAGCAGGACCTGTTGGCACAAGCCTCTAATCCTAGCTTCCTTGGGTGAAGGTTTGGGGCTCAGGAAGGAAGATCACAAGTTCAAGGCCTTTCTGGGCTGCAGTGCCATTTCAAGCCCATTGTGGTCTGTTTAGGGAGACCAGACCTCACAATTAAAGAGTGAAAAGAAGGCATTGAATGTAGCTTGGTGGTAGAGTACTTAAATAGTTTCTTAAACAATATAATCTAAAATTAGCCTTAGATCCTGGAATTGACTATGAATATAGAAACTATGAGTGAATTTCTCAAGTTATCTTTATAACATCATAAGAACACAGCCTTTTTTTTTT
>NC_034610.1:40836235-40869371 GCF_900095145.1 Mus pahari | reverse complement strand
ACACCCCTCCTCGGGCGGGGACAGGTGCCGGACCAAGAACACAGTCTTAATATTTATTCACTTTTATGTAGTTTATTATTTTAATATTGATTTATGGTCAGTTGTTTATAGAAATAATGATAATCTAATAAACTCAGAAAACTGTAGGACAAATTAGTCTAAAGCATACGAATTTAAACCTAAATTATGCGTTCATGAAAACTTTCATATTTTACTTTTCTAATAATGTTAATTATATGTTTAAATTTAAGACAAGATTAATAATTGATTTGTCTAAATTTTAAGATAGTAAATACTTCATTAAAAATATAAATTAACTTGTTTTATATGTTATGAAAATCTACTAAATTTGGTATATTTATGGCAAGTACTCTGTGTTTTTAATTTTCTTTTTATATACCAATAAGTTTTATCTCTTCGCATAGGTAAAATTTTGCTTCTGATTTACTGTCTTGACAAGGAAAAATCCATACAACAATAGAGTGACATGTTTTTGTTTGGAAAATTCTTATTATTTATTTTGACTAGCTATGCGGAAATGTTTAGATCATGACAAAACAAGTTTTTGTTTGAATTTACCTAATGTTGTCCAAGAAACAGACAAAAAGGAGACAAAGTGATAAGCAGCATGTTTCAGACAATTATTAAATTATCACTGCAGATGACAGACTTCTTTGTCCTTTATAATAAGAAGAGAAAGCGTGGATGTAGGAAAAACCCATTTCAACATAGACATGTATAAACAGACGAGAAGAGAAAGAGACTCAAACTCATTATACTTGATTCAAGCAGTAGCTAAGGCAGTTTATGATTCTGTCAAGTCTTCTAATGATATAGCAACCTCTGAAGTATGATTATGAGAAAGCAAAGACTGCCTGCATCAAAGACAGCTCTTTTGGAGACAGTGGATATCTCTGTAATTTTTCTGTCTTTTTCAAATAAGCATCCTGACCAAGTTTTCTCAAATGACCCCTGAAACGTCAGATTATCTTGGGTAGAATTATTCTAGAGAGATGCTCATGAGTTAACATGTGAAAGGAGATCACATATAATTGATGACAGTCAGAGCTGGTTGTTCTGCTCTGTGCTTCTAGAATCTTCTCTAACATGACTTATCAACCATTGGGGGCCCAATTAACCGTCTAGCTCAAGGCAGACAAAAATAAAGCATGTTTTATGGCTACAAAGACAAGTCTCAGGAAAGATTTTAAATATGTATTTAAATTACCTTTATTAAAGTATAATTTATGACCATACATTTTATATCTTCTCAGAGCACAGACATACGGTTTTGTAAAACCTATCCATACCAATTGCGTCCAAAGGACACTAGTCTTATGTGATCATTTAGCACTTTCGTTCTTGGGTTGGGTTTATTCGGAGTTTGTATTCCCACTCCCTACAGACTTTCTCTTACAGCCTCATCAAGGATAAAGAAAAGTTCCAAAGTGATGGTAGGGAAACAAACAAACACAGAAAGAAAAAAAAAAATGGAGGGGGGTATTAGCATTTCTTCTTGGCTCCACCCAATGGTTACCTAGCAACAGCCAGTGAGCCTAGCTTTCTATAAAAGGACTATTTGGCTTCTAACCCTCTCCCTGGCCTCCCTCTCCCCCTCCCCCTCCCCTCTATCTCTATCTCCTCCTCCCCCTCTCCCCCTCTCCCTCTCTCTCTCTCCCTCTATAATGTATTCCAGATGAGTCACAAGTCTTCTTCTTGTGGACGTTGTACATCGTGGTGCGCACTAGGCTCCGCACCACGATGTACAACGTCCACAAGCAGTGTGGTGGACACAAGCTCTCTCCCTCCCCCTCTCTTTCCCCCCCTCTGTCTTCTGTCTCCTTTCTTTCTTAGCCTTTACTCCCTTCTTAACACCTCCCCCACCCCACACTGCTCCCCAGATAAACTTCACTGTGTACTCATTGTATGGCTGGCACCTCGGGTCAGGGAGATACCTCAGCATAGGCCCACTAAGCCACCCCTCCAGCCTCCCGCCTTATAAAACAAATCTGGGAGGCAATTTCAAGTTCTCCTTAATCGTCAGCCAATAAAAAGTACTTAACATTTATTATGAGTTACCAGGACAAAGTTGAACTCAATTTAGTTGAGACTTCAGCCTTGTGAGAAAACCCCTCCCCAACCCCAGCCTAAGATGGAGGGGCCACAGGGAACAAACATCTCCAGACCACTTACAGGTCAATGGAGTCTCAGTGGGAACTCTAGCATGGGGACTGTTGACCTTTTAGACATCTCCCCAAAAACTCATTGAGCAAGAAGAACAAAGTTAATTCGATGAGAAAGTGGCCTGGGCGATCCTGAGAAATGTCCATCCTTCTTTTGAAGGCAGAAGTCAAAGTAAAAAACATGTAGGGTTTTCAGGTCTTAGGGCGTAGACTAAGAAAGTTTAAAAGTCGAATTCGTTAAGGTTAGGGGTTGGGCAGTTTATTTTAAAGCAGCTATGGGTTAAGGGCTCTTAAGATACCCGGGCTCTTAGACTACATTTGTGAACAAACTATTATTCGTGGTAAGGTTTTTAGTTGGCTAGCAGTCCTTGCCCCAAGGAACAAGTACTTTCTGGAACAAGCAGTTACATTCGTTTTGCTTTCAGGGTTATTTCACACAGGGACAGAAATTATGCTGGTTTCAGTTTTCATTCCCCTTTCCTGCCCATCCTCCCCAGAAACTCAGGTTTCCCAGAGCAGGACCACTAGATTAGGCTAATAAAAGTGTTGTGAAACCAGAGCTGACTTGTAGACTCAGACCTCCAAATCCTCCTATTTGAGAGGTCTATAACGGCCTGATTCTAGTGATTTTCAACTAAATTAGTATTTTTTAAGTGTTTGCTTTATTAGTGTTTATTGGGTGATATACATATAAAATTATGACAAAAATTTTTCCCTTTAGAATATATATATTCTAAATACATATATTCATGTGTATATATTCATATGCACACAAACATATATATGTATATATATACATATATATATATATATATATATATATATATATATATATATATGCTTTGTTGACATTTTCTGCATAAGCAAATAAGTCATGCCATGTTAACTCTAACTTTATTCCTATTTCCAAGTATGCTGGCTGAGATTATCATGATAAGCTAAGACAAGGGAGAGGCCCTGACTGAGAGAGATGATAATTATGCCAATGATCATAATATCTTCAAAATAGCAAACATCAGAATCAGACCCTGCATCTTGAACCCGCATTATTACAAGCACTAGTAAAGCAGTGACTATATCAAGGGAGGTCATAAATATGTCACAGATATAAGGCTATCTGGAAGGTTCTATTTACAATTGGTAACTTCAGCACAGTTGAGATCCTAATGGCAGCTTCTATGGCAGGGAGTTCCAAGAAATAAAAAAAATCAATGACTATCAAAATTTCAGCCTCAATACCATTGGACTAAGAGCAGTAAAAACCACAGAACGGAGCTCTCAATCAGCAGATCTAGGATTCATATACCTGTGCAGTCTCAGAGCAGAGCAACTCTACCCATGATTCCTTGTCTGTAAGTCTACCTATAGTTAGACACTGAAAGGTTAGTGGCAGCCATAGAGACAAGGGTTCTATTTACAGAAGAATAAAGGGAAATTTCATTATTATGATACCATAGAGAAGCAGGATGGGTTATAGTCACAATACATTGCAAATAGACTTAGGTGATCCATGTAACAAGCCAAATGACTATATCTGAAGATTATGTTTAAGCAGCGCTTGAGCTCTGGCAGTAAGCCAAAATGTAGAAAGAAAACACCCTTTCTGCAGACTCATTTCAAAAATGACTGATCTGATTCTTATCTGGACAAGGAAAAAAAAAAAAAAAAAAAAACCTGTCCTACAAAATCAGAAAGGGGGTGCCTACTACTTTTACAGATGTTTCTGTGTTTCCTAAGGGAACTTAGCAGCCCTGGAAATGTCAGGGAGTGAAGAGCTCTGGTGGGGGATGGGGCAGACGGCAGGTAGTTTCTGGTTGTAAGCGAGCCACACCTATGCACATATGGAGGACACAGCAGCATGGGTCAGCCCCATGTCCCCAAGTGACTCCTGTCGCCCAAGTTTCTGTCCTTGTCTCATCTCTGCCTCCTAAGGCAGGGGATCTTTAGGGGGTCTTCTCCTGTAATCTTTTTGGACTGTGCCTTTATAAGGAACTCTGTGGCATTCCTCACAGATTTCTGGGGCCGGGGTTGAGGGTGGGGGGATGGGGGGAATAGCCTTTGAGTATCATTCTTGAATCTGTTAGTTTATTCCCTGGAGCTTTTGTGGAGTCTAAGGAAAAACGTGAGCCTGTAGCCCTCCAGCCCTGGGCTGTAAAGTTGTCAGATCTCATAAGCTCGGCAACGTGTTTGGGTCTGGACAGGACTTGGAAGGGAGAACGCAACAGAAAAAAAAGAAGGGGGGGGGGAAAAGAGTTTGTGGAACACACATCTGCTGCACACCAGATGGTAGTTGTTATTTTGTCGTCAGCGGAGCTTTCCCCATAATTCTTGTTGCGTTTCCTCTACTGTAGTACTTAGGGGTTTTAAGTCGGGGAGGGGGGGGGAGGAAGCAAAATATTTGCCAGGGGGAGGGGTGGGGGTGGGGGAAGGTGAATGTACCGTCAAAAGCCAGGCTTTAATTGTTCCACAACTCAGGATTTACAGAGTTAAGTTTCCCACAACCATCCTCCAACTCTGCAGGGTGTGTTACAATAGGAGCCCTCATTACATAATCGCCAAACCCCGGGTAATGTTACACAGTGTTCAGCAGATAAAGGGCACGCAATAATGGAAAGGAGCTGCACTTTTTCCCTAATCTTAGATGGACGGAGCGTATTAGGTTACTGCATAAATATTACATGATCATGTAACAAAATATACTAATGAAATACACAGATGCGAAGCCAGAGTGCAAGGGTTGAGATTGCATTGGGAGCTCTTAAATTGATTTTCCTATTCTTTGCTAATTCACATTCAAACTTAATTTAGCATTTGTGTCATTTTATGAGAATATAATATGTCATGGGAGACTTGACAGTTTTTAATGGGTTTATAAAATGGTACTTAGAGTCAAGTTCTGTAACAGTAATATAGACATACAACACCGTTGCCGTCTTCCTCAGCTTGTGCTCCTGTGTACATCTTATTATACACTTGATTGTTGACCTAAAGGCTAATTTCGGCTAACGGTTTCTCCTACCTTACAAGTACAGTACCTTTGTTCCCCATGTTAAAAGCACATGTGTGTGGGTTTTGGGGTTTGGGGGAGGGGGTCTACTTATGTGTATTGCTTGCTTAATATTTGTGTGCAAATTAGTCAGATTATTCATTTAAAGAGCTTCTGTCAGTGAATTAAAAATCCACTGACACATCACCTACTGTGTAACATGTTCTGTTGTAGACTCTGATGTGACGGAAAGAAACTGTCAGGGACTTGCCTCTTCAGAAATGAAGACCTTCAATAAGGATGACGGCCCTGATTCTATTCACTTGGAGCCAGACTTCACTGTGCACTCCAAACAGCTCTGACAGTACTGGCAGAGCACATCTTGTTACATTTTCTTCTTTCGTTCTGCAGAGCTCTGTTTTATGCAAACATTTCCTGTTATCCTGCTTCTGCTGTGTGATCTTCCTAGGAATGATCATGTTTACTGTGCTTTGAGTGAGGTTATTTGCAAACTTGCTATTGGTATAGTATTGTTATCTGATATTCTGTCAAGCTAGATAACCCTTGCAGAATTGTTCAAAAATGGAAACAGGAAAAATAAGCAAAGAGACAACAAACAAACAAGTCAAAGGCTCCTTTTGAACACGGGAAAATCAGGTTCAGAAACTGTAGAGGACTACGTATTAGTGGAGAAGTGGGCTGGATCAGTTTCTTCTTTATTGGACTCACCATTGGCTATTGTGTAATGGTTGTCTATATGTTCACGGCATAAAGTTGCTTTCAATGATATTTTGCTCTTAGGATGAAAAAAACCAAACCAAACCAAAGAAAGCTGGAGGCTTAAGTGGGCATTAACTTGTAAAAATGGAGACACAAATGCCTAGCAGAAAGACCACCAAAAATAGAAAAATACTTTTAAGCAATTTAATCAATGCATTCAGTAAAGATTTCATTTAGTAATTAACACTGCAATCAGGCTTTTTTTTTTTTTAGTTGTTTATTTACTTTAATATAATCCTTTAGATTTAGTTTCATTATTTTAAGGCCATAGTGGAATTACACCTTTTTATTTATAATCGCTGTTCTTTTATTCTATAACCCATGAGGTTAATTTTGTAATTCAATTATCAAATAGCATACGGTTAGTCATAACTTTTTCCTAATTACTTTAATATCATAGGATATCTGTGCTGTGCTGAGAATATTAATATATGATACTAATCTACTCACATAGTTTTTCAAAAAGAAGGGAAATATCTTTCAAAATCATGTGTTATTCATTCTTCTGTTAATGTGGCAAAATATAGAACATTTGAAAACAGCTGGCTCATAGATTTAGAGCTTTCGGCCAGTGGTCTCTGGGTTGTATTGTTTGTTCTTCCTTCCGTTTGAGGTAAGAAGGGTTATCATGTCAGGGAACATGTAATGGAGTGGTTCACCTTTTGGCAGATAAGAAGCAAACAGAACCACATGTTCAACCAAATGTTCTCAGTGACCTATTCCTTCCAATTAGTCTCCACCTCCTAACTGCCCATCCAACTAGTCACCAATGAGCTTACCAATGAGTTAACTTTCTTATGAAGCCAATGTCTCAATAATCCAGTCATTCCAATATCACCATCTGGGGTCTAAACCTTCAGTACATGAGGCTGTTTGGGGGCCAGGGGGATGCTTCCTGGACCCTAAAGACTCATATCCATCTTATGATGCAAAAGGTAGTTAGGCTATCCCCAAGAGTCTCTCCAGAGTCTCAACAGTTCTAGCATTTCTCAAAAGTCCAAGTCTAGAGTTACCCTTGAGGCTGACTCAAGTCTAATGTCTAGCTCTAAACTATGGAAAAATCAAAAGATAAGTGCCTACTCTCAAGGTACAATGGCATAGGTGAAAATTCCCATTTCTAAGAGAAGAAACGATACTTTTTTTTTTTTTTTTTTTTTTTTTTTTGAAAAAGAAGAAGACTTGACTAAAGCAAGACTGAAAGTCATCAGGGCAAACATTAAATATTATAGTTAAAATTTAAGAGCCTGTGGTGGCAGAACATGGGCCTAAAACAGTTTAAGAAGCCTATTTCTACAGCCTCGCTATCTGTAGCTCACATAGCCACTCTCCTGAATTGGCTCTGCTTAATGCTGGTACCTTTTCTAAACAGTCATTTGACATTCTTGCATTTCTGGGCTTTTGTCATTTACATTCATATTCTCACAGTCTTGCATATGACCCTCTCAAAGGGTCACGCATTTCCCACCATCTTAGATAAGTCTTTGAAATATGAATGGAAGCCCACAGGACCTTAAAGCTCTAATATTTTATATGCCCACACCACCAATATTATGTAGATGACATCAAGAATTGCCACCAGTGTGAGGAAGACTCAGGAGGCTCACTTGGACAATGGAGGAAATAACTTCTAAGTTCCTAGAACGCTGAAGACGGGGGAAACGATTCTCTAAGTGGCCTCATGCTAGCAAGGTGCCCTGGAACTCTTCTTAAAACTATCTTTTACTTTTACACACTTAAGCATGCAAGGAAGGATATGACCAATTTCTAAAATGGCTCAAGGTATCTGTTGTTCCGATGTTGTGTACTTAGCGTCCTTTACAACAACAATCTCTTTAGCAACTTTCTTATTCCCAACATTAAGGCAGGCTTCCTTTCTGTCCAACTTGTCAACTTTCCAAATCTGAACATCTGCTTATTATTCCTCATTTGTGCTATATATTTGGAAGAAAGCAGGCCCTAATAACCCTGCCATGGCTTGAATGCTGCATTGTATTGAATTTCCTTGGTGAGATCACTCAGTGTATCATATTTAAATCCAGCCTCCCACCAAGATTGAAGTTATGTGCAAAATGTACACGAGATCTTTGTCTAAACATAGCACCAAAATGGCTTCAAACCTTGTTCCCAATGAGTGCTTGTTTTCCTCTAAAACCTCATAAGAATTTTCCATATTATTTATGAATACAGAGGAACAAAACTGGTCAAGAAGTTAGGGATTTGAAAGACAGCAGTTTTACTTCTTCTGAGAATCAGTTCTGTCCTGGTTACAAGGCAGCTGAGTCTTTGGTTCTAGCGACACTTTTTGTTTTCCTGACCAGAGACCAGATATATCCTGTAATGTCTATGAATATTGGTTTTCATTTTATTTTTATTATGAAAATTTATGTTTTGGAGGTAGTACTTTATGATACTGCACTGGCTTCCCTGGATCTCCAGAGCAGGCTAGCCCTAAACTCACAGAAATTCCCCTTGACTGTGCCTTCCAAGTGCTAGGATAAAAAGTCTGTACCCACGGCCAGTCCTTTCCTTCCTTCTCTCTCTCTCTCTTTCTTCCTTCCTTCTTTTCCTTCTTTTCTTTCTTTCTTTCTTTCTTTCTTTCTTTCTTTCTTTCTTTCTTTCTTTCTTTCTTTTCTTTCTTTCTTTCTTTCTTTCATATGATATAAATGCTCCTTTCATTGTCTAATATAGTACAAAGTAGCTGTTATCCATTCAACACTTGATTTATGGCTGTTACAGAACAGTATAATTTGTGATCATTTCATTTTATTTTTCAATATAATAATTTTTATTGAATATTTTGATTTCACATCAGGTTTGTACTGCGATCACTTTTACTTTCAAGTTCTTCCATCTCTGCCTCCCCTTTTATGACCTCTATCCTAAAGATATAAAAACAAAAATAAGAAAACAAAAAACAAAAACAAAAAACACCCAAGTCTAATGTTATCTATATACTCACTGGAACATGGTCAAACTCTTTGTGGCCTGCCCCTTAAATAGAACTCTTTCCCACCAATTGTGTCATCAATTGTGGAAAGTTCTAGTTTTTAATACTTCTCTTTGATGGCTTCCTATTTAGGCTCTTAATTAGGGATAGGGGAGGTGTTTGGAGGTGTAGGGGTTGTCACAGAAGCCTTCCACATCCCTTTCTCTCAACTGTGTGTTTGCAGACATCTATATCACGGTCAAAGTAGCCTCTTTGCACTTTACAGTCACTGGGAGAACAGATCACAGCCTTCCATGTCGTTTCTGGTGACGTTGCCCTATGTCCCTCTTCCCTCCTCCCACTCCTCCTACAGCGGCATGACTTTAGGCTGCTGTACAGACTATGAACATGGGCCACAGACAACAACACAACCCCTGGCCACATCAAGACCGTGGACTCACACCATTGGTGACAGCAAGAACTGTGGACATCGACATGAGCCCAGTTAGCTTCACTGGCCATTGAAGCAGGGCTCCCAGGCACCAACATGGCTTCCGGCTCCAGCATAGACCGTAGAAATCTGCATGGGTTTAGGTGATAACTCAACATGTACAGGCCACAGACATCAACACGGTCTCAGGTCACTCACACCAACATGGCCCTTGGGCATTGACATAACAACAGGCGGTGGCTTCATCCAGTGGCACAGACTACATAAGATTACATAGATCTCAATTTCAGGCTTCATAACAGCCTGGGGCAGCAGCATGGACCACAGACGCCAGCATTGCCTCAGAGGCATCACAGACCATGGCAGTCCTTCAAGGATGTCCAGTCCAGAAAGTGAACTTTTCTTCATCTCCACCTCCATCAGTACCCAGAGCCAAAGAGATCCAGCAACCGGTATTATGCTCCGAGGCTAAGTCTACGCCTGTGTAAACTGGGCCATGATATGTTCCATTGTCGACCTCAGCCATCTCTCATACCTGTCACCACCATAGAATATCCAGTTCTGCCTCTCCACATGTATTGCTCCATTTTTCTATATTTCTCATCTCTCCAAAACATACTTGTTCCTTGTAGTGGCCCAGCTTTTTTCTTTTATATAACAATTCAAAACAGCATAGCTCCCTAGATACCATGTAAGAGGGTGTATATGAAACTCCAAGATAATGGCACAGAGAAGTAGATGAACATCTCACGAGAGGAGCCAGCCTATCTCCTCCTTTCCCTCATGCCTCAACCCAGATAAGCCTTGTTAAATTCTGGGTAGGATTAAGACACATTAATATTTGGGCTCAGGGTTTCAGTCCATGGTCATTAGATACCATTGTTTCTGGGCCTTGAAGAAGTAGAATGTGACACTGATGTTTTACTCTTGGCAGCAAGGGAGAAAGAAAGAAACATAGAGAAAGTCAACTAGCTAGTTAGGAAGATAGAGGTGTCACTCAAGAGTGAGCTGCAGTAAGATCCATCCTTCATAGCCATGCCCCTAATGTCCTATGTCCTTCAACCTGCTCCTATTTCTTAGTGGCAGAATCAGCTGTAAAGCCACCATTTGATTTATCCACTGATGAGATTAATGTCATCAAGATCTTTCCATCTCTTGTTTGCTCCATCAGTTGGGGAAAAAAGACTGACATATTAACCTTTGGGGTCTGCTGGGGACATTTTAAACCAAGACATAAAATGAGAAAGAATTCTACTGAAGTAAAGGGCTATCATAAACTCCTCATTGCTTGTTCGGAGTTGTTGATTAAATATTTCTAAGTATGAATGTGTGAGTTTCCTTGGTTATAAGCTACTATATCTATAGCAAGGAAACAATGAAATAGAGTAACTGAATTAAAAATTTTTTATTAAATTCATTTATATATAATAATCAGCCCTTGCTCTCTTCCCAGTACCTCCTCACATTAAGTTCTCCCTGAATTCCCCTTAGAAGGTAAAGCCCCTCCCCTCTGGTTGTCAAACCTCACCAATGCCCCCCACCCTATCCATAACTGAATATTTTTTAAAAATGTGTTCAGTTGCAGTTATGGACTCTGTTCTCAATAGGAGACACCACAAAATTTAATGGTTATATCATGAAGCAATTGTGTAAACAGTCTATAATGTAGAAAGTCATTAAGTATTTTAAACTTAAATGGATTTTACAAACATCTGAGTTAAACATTATCAGAGAGGAAAAACTGAGGATCAAAAGGAGAAAAAAGTGTCTATTTTTAAAGAAACCGTGTTTTCATTCAATGTTCTTGTATTGATTTCCTATTCACTATTAAATACTTCGGATTTCTGATTTGGCTTGCATTCTATCACTTCAACCCAATATGAGCCTCTAATTCTTTTGAGAACATTTTATTTAAGGATCTAGAATAAGAAAACTGCTTTGGATTCAATGATGTATACATTGTTTTAAAAAACAAATCGAGGGACCGTTATTTTTATCTCTTTACCTTCTGTTATGTGGGTAATGGAATATAGCCTGGATGCTGGCGGTTTTTCATTGTTAACACATTTACATTGTTTTTTTGTTTTTTTTTTCTTCTAAGGTGAACCAGACTATAGCTTATTTTTCTAGTCATAATGACCATGTCCACAGAAGTGAGCTCTTCCTTGTATCCAGTTTGTTTTCTGCAGTATGTTAAGCTCCATCTTTATTGAGCTCTTGAGCATCCCAGTGAGTGTATGGTCGTAGACTTCTTCCAAGACACCAGATATTTATTTCAGAGACAATGAAAAATACCTTCTATGATTTCATCATAGGACGCTGCACAGTGCTGTTTCCATCCCAAGTCATTTATATTTTGATCCTACATTTTCATTTAGACATTATTTTCTTTGCTTAAAGTATTTAAAATTTGGTCAAACTCTGCAGGAGGCATAAATAACTGTTCATTGGGATGTTTACCATGGGGGCATTTGACAGGATTCATAGAGGAAAACCTAGAAAGCGAAGAAGTTGAAAGAAATGTTCCCCAGTGTTCACAACTTAGTGTGCACACCACTGAGTTGTGAAGTCAGATAAACACCTTTCCACACCTCTTTTCTACACTAGACATGTCACTGTTGTGTTTGTCCAGTGGCTTAATCACCTCTATGCTACTTAAGTGTGACACTTTTGTTTGACTCCTATAAACTCACCAGCAGGAACAACCTGCGACTTCCTCACATTCTCATTAGTTCTACTGTGAATTCCTTCATTATTCGTGTACAAACCCTTGGCAAGTGCCTATGATTTACTCCGTGAATGAATAGGGATAGCCATTCCCATAAATATAAGACTTTAGTGCCTTAAATTGAAGCATTTCCTAAACTCCACTCTTACTCAAGTCTGATCGCTGAGCTGATTCCTTATCAAACACAAGCAAGGTCTTGATATATTAATAATTCGTGTTCTTGAAAAGTTATAAAATGGTTAGCATTTTGTAAAATCTAAAAGCTATTATTAACCAACACTATATTTTAATTTTGATTGTTTTCCCCTAAAGAGATGAAAAGCAGCAATTTGACACCTAGCCTCACTTCAGTGCCTTCTCTGTGGCTCTCTGCTGACACTGTTCGCCTCTCATTTGGGTTTCTGGTGTCTGGTACCCTTCCTTTCATGTTTGTTCTTCTTCCAGTATCCAGGTCTTTTGGAATTTGGATGACAGCAAGGTTTACAAGTTTAAGCACAACTGAAAAGAGAATCCAAAGTGAACCTTCTGCCCCTTCAATCTAACTAAAGACACAACAACAACAACAACAGCAACAACAACAACAACAAAAGGAGCCACTGGAGGCATTGTGTAATGACTTAGAGCAAAGGTTCTCAGCCTCCTTAATGCTGCAGCCCTCTCACACTCTTCCTCATGCTGGGGTGACCCACAACTACGGAATTATTTCGTTGCTACTTCATCACTGTGATTTTGCTGCTGTAACTCTCGATATATAGGATATAGGGTATGCAACCCCTGTGAAAGGGTCATTCGACCCTCATAGAGGTTGAGACCCACAGGTTGAGAAACACTAACTTAGAGGGTGCGCTCAGCAAAATAGCTAATTTCCTGGAGGGAAAAAAACAAAACAAAAACCTTTTGGTGTCTGGAGCAGAGGGACTTAACTTTATTTACCTGGAAATAACATGCACTAAATAAATGTAGAAGTTCACTGCTCTCCATTGGTTTAAGAAGATAAATAACTTTTGAAACTTTTTTTCAAATGAAAACCTACATGGGGGTACTTATGGTAGATAAAAGTAAATATAAAGCCGCTGGTCATTGTTCAGTTGAGGTAGCCCCTTTTTAGGGATTCTCAGAGAAACATTTGCTGCCTCCTATGCTCCTACAGAGTTCCCATATCAGACTACACTTTCTTTCTCCTTAGTGTGCTTTCAAAAACTCAGTAGTAGAGATTTTTGTCCTTTGTGTTGCCGACAGCATGATAAAAGGTACCGATTGAGTCACTAATCATGTGACTGTGACTGTCACCTTCTTCAGAGACCTAGTGGGGCCTTAAGACCTATAAGGGCAAATCCAAGACTTTCTTCATGGAGCAAAAAATATCCATTAAAACTAAATTGATCAAGGCATAGAAAACATGTATATGACTCTCAGAATAATTAAAATCCAGTATTCCAGAAGCCTTCAAGCCACGTGAAGCATCTTAGGTGAAACAAGTGGCTTTAAAGTAAACGATCTTTACAATAACTTTCCTAACTCTGAGTCTCATTACTGAAAAATAGGAAGTACGTGTGTATATCCTATACCACATGTTGTTGGTTAGACCTCAACCCTGTTTATTTATATGGCTTTAAAAAAAAAATAGAAAGACATTAACAGAGAAGACAGATTTTTAAGTTAAAAGTACAACTAAACCTTTATATAGAGAAGCAAAACATTTAAATATTCAGTGTTAAGAAAAGAAAGGAGGACTCAAAATCTGCTAAAAAAAAAAAAAAAAAAAAAAAAGAACAGGGAGAACCAGGCATGGATTAATTACCGTCGTTAATGAGGAGGGGGTACTTTTAATTGCAGAGTAAAATATCTTTGTAAATTATTATTTAAAGCATAATAAATGCTAATTAGAAAAATCGAAGAATTTAATAAGCTGTCAGGAAAAATGGCGAAGTGCCTTATAGAGGCTACACTGAGAGGATGACGAGGAGCTCATTATTCAGCCCTGGCTAGTGTATGCCTAGCACAGATAGATACAGAGGAGAATAGGAAGTACTTATCAATGGATGTGTTATCTGGAGTCATCGGACAGTCAACCTGTTTTGTCCTATTTTTAACTTTGCAGGTCAAAGAGGGTCTGTTGGAAGGAAAGTAAGCCTGATTAGATGTATTAAGTTAATATATGGATGCTACAAAGCCTTCAGAGATTTGAATGTGAAAGAAAAAACAATAAATTATTCATCCCCCCATTTTTGTATTTCTAGGATGTATATTTTCATTTTACAATGAATAATATTGTATATATTCATTTTAGAGAAGTTGGTCAGTCTAGAGTTGTTAACACAGAAGTCATTTGCTGATTGCTTTGCGTAGTTATGACGGAGACGAAAACATCATGCTTATAACTGAAGGGATAGGAGGAGCCATCTGGGAAGCAAAGTAGAGCACAACACCTGTTGGTCACACCTCTTTCCACAGGTTTGTGATTTATTTGGATTGTGCCCCATGAAAATTCCCTCAATCAGGAAAATATTGCAGCTACTATCAAATCAACCACAATTCTTTTCTTTCCTTTTCTCTTCTAACCACCACATCACACCTCCCATAGCCTGTGACAGACACACTCACTGTTCATAGTGGTGAATGAGGTCTCTCAGGGTGTTAGTTACTGTCATGTTTTGATTGTTTTGTTGGAAGTACCCAGACTTTGTTTCATCTTTGGTGCACAGACATTGAAATGAAACGGTATGTCAGGAAATCCAGGTTGCCTTTATAACAAAGAGCATGTTGCCTCTTTAGGGAACAAAGAAACAGTCTGAATAGCTATTCAGTTGTTCTGTAGTACTTCCAGCCTTGGGGAAAGCAAAAATCTGGCCCGACATTGAGAGTGGCCATCTCTTTTGTGGCCAGTACTGGAATGGTTAATTGCCTTGTGGTTCTCTTAAGAAGACAACAATGAGCAAGCCCCTGCTACTGGATCACAGCCCAAAACAAAGCTGACAGATCGCACTCTGCAGCTGAAACAGATGGTTGCTTACGGGGCTGACAAAGCGAATGTAAACTGTACGGTTTTCACCCTCTGCTGCAGCCCCAAAGAGGTGACAAGAACACCTTCCTTTTGGAAGGACATACACACACACACACACACACACACACACACACACACACACACACACACACAAACTCAGTGTACCACCACAGCAGCTGAACACTAACATGCTGTCCCTCTCCAGCAACTATTGCAAAATCTTCAGCCATGTGAGATTATTTTCATGGAAAACTGAGATGTGAAAAATGTGGTCTTAATGCCTTTCCAGAAACACTAAGCATAATGGGCTTAAAAATATTGGAGATGACAGGGCAGAAGAAAAACACTTATACCTCTAATCTGCTTCTGACTTATTTTCAAAGCATTCGTTTTTAGGACCTAGGAAGACAGAGAATACATTAGTAGGTAGGAAGGTTATGAAAAGAGGGAGAAGGGATTGTATGATTTCCCAGAGGCAATCCTCCTCAGAAGAATTATAAGACTAGATACCTGTTCTTTGGCTCCGAAGTGGTTAAACACATACTATGAGAACTAGCAGTATGCCTTTTCAGGATGCTGACAGAGAAGGGCAGAAAAATGCCCAGGGATATTCTCCTTGACAGCACGAAGCAGGAATGAGAAAACAAACACACAAAAATTACAACAACAACAACAACAACAAGAGCAACAAAACAGAAGGAGAAGCTAAATCACATCAAGACAATCAATGACTGAAGTCAATCTTCTTTTGTGGAACCATTTTATTTTCAAGACAGGCTGTCACTAATAGGGTCACCATACTAGCCCTGGTTGGCCTAGAACCGATATTGTAGATTTGGCTGACCTCAAACTCACAGGGATCTTCTATCCTTTGCCTCAGAGTGGTCAAAGTAAAGGAGTGTAGCATATCACTCGGTGGAATTTTCCTTTGAATGGTGTACCACTTCTCCCAGTGAATCCTTAATGGAGCTCCAGCAGTGGCTTCAACTTAAAAGATATGTAAACACTCGATTATCTCTTACAGTCACAGAGCTTGCTCAGGATCGAAGATGCTTGACTGAATGTCAGGGACTATTGGAAGATTGAACTGTGTGCTCCCTGCTCTCCTGCCTAAGAAGACTAAGTCTTATCCTGGAACGGAAACTAAAAATGTTGCAGGCCCAAGAAGGTGGCATGACTGGAACAAACTTCAAACCTTGGCTTGCTAAGATTTTCTTTTCTTTTCTTTGTTGGAATGGGGATGGCTGAGGGGGAGATGACCCCTTTGGTAAAGGGCTGGCCATGTAAGCATGACTATCTGAACTGGGGTTCTCAGTTCCCATGTGAAGAGCCGAATGTGCTGCCTGGATCTGCTGCTCCAGTCCTGGGGAGCCAGAAACAGGAAGATCTGGGACTTGCTGGCCAGTCAGTGTAGGCCAATTGGAGAACTCTGGATTTAGTGAGAGACCCTGACCCCCAAGGCTCACCAAAAGCCATATGACCTAGCGCAGCTGCAGAAGACATCCAACACACACTCATACTCACACATGAGTTTGCACACAGGCACGAAGGAAATGATGTCTAACAGTTTCAGTGTTTGTTCCTTAACCAAGAAAATGAAACTGTATCATGTAAAAGTTTTGCGAAATGAGCTAAGTGTTCTGTGTGGAGTCCTCTTTCCTCACTAGTTTTCTATTCTATTTTTACAGGTTTTTTTTTTTTTTTCTTCCCCTTTCCACTGAACTGAATAGTTCCTCTTTTCTAGCCCACTGTAGAATCCCATTCTTACTTTTCTTACTTGGGTGAGTTTTTTGGTGCCTGTCCCACCTCTCCTGCTTTCTCCCTTGCTCATTTGGTCATCATCTGCTCTTTTACCTGGGGGCTTCCTTCAACTCACTGGGCACAGCCGCTGCCTGCTGAGCGTGTTAATGACCCCTTTAGCTTGCAGTTCCTGGCTGCAGCCTCTTGCATGGTCTGGTGATGTCACCACCGTGCTCCAGGCCCATTGCGGGTGGCTCTTCTGTGCAGGCTTTCCGTTGTTTGTTCTGACACATCTCTTAGAATTGGGGAAAGGACTTCATTTTCCCTTCTTGAGCTCATTGTCTCTTGGAGGATATTTTTGACTTTTCCTTCCATTTACCAAACCAGTTCCTCAGTTCTTATCTTCCTTTCATGTTTTCTCCTGCCACAGACAACATATATATCCCCCCCCTCCCCACAATACCCTACTTGCCTTTCTGCCTTCCATAGGATTGTGTTAGCGTGGCATGGTGGTTGTTGGGCTTGGTGGAGCAATGGCAGATTTTCTGTTGCTGTTGAGAACAGGGGAAAGCAGGCAAGGGAGATATTATGATGTGTGATTCTCTGTCTCCTATCTTCAAGGGCCTGGCTCTGTCCTCTTTACCATTGTCTCTGTGTGCAAATCCCTTTTTAGTTCATCCAGTCCTCTTGTCCTCCAGCTTTTCCTACAAGCTCTTTTTGTCACTGGCTCTGAAATGTTCACCGCCGGGACATGTTGCCTCCTGTGTGGCTATGCATAGCCTCTTTGTCTTTTTCATGTTCACGCCAGTGAAACCAAGCTCTCTGTGTTTGAAATGTAAACAGTGCTTCATGATGGTTTGAGTCATCAGCTCTCATGCCCCTCGTTACACATAAACTGTGATTCCTCAATGTAGACTCTTTAACTTAAATGTTGTCAATTAACTGATGCCTATTTCTGGCAACGGAGATGGTTGTCATCCAGTTGAATGCTTTGCCCTGAAGGAACTGACCTGCAGAGTCTTATTCTCCTGGCATGAACCAATTCACTGACTATACTGGGGTCTCAAAAAGCGGGTGTGCCAAGGGGTGCGCCAAGGGGTGCAGTTGAAGTCCATCCATTGCCAGGCTTCAGGGTATACTCAGAAAGCCAGATAAAAGCTATGAGCAAGGATACCCTATGCTGTCTTCAGTTACTGAGAAAAAAAATAATCTTTACAAATATTTACTTGGGGTTTCCAGAGGTAATCTCTTGCAAAGCCAAGCTCCACTTTTGAGAAAAAGCTATTCACTGAGAAGGGGGCTTGGAACTTGTATCTCCCAATATCCTATAATGTATTGACTTCCATCATTGCAAATTCTAGGCCTACTTTATGGATATAAAACTGAAAGCTGAATAAGTCTGTATTTCTTTCTCGCAGGACTTGGCTCAACAGTGCTGTGACTTACAGGCAATATAACTGCAACTTGTTTCAGTGAGAATACATCCATGGACTCATATACTAACTACAGCGTAGCCCATAGTTCAGCCCAGATATTCTAGATACAGTACCTATCTCCAGGGGGGTAGACTTGAAACTTGGATTTCTTGTTTTGTGCAGCGGCTGGTGGAGAGGCTATGTTCTGGTTGACCATGGTTGTCTGTGCCTGCAGAATCAAGAATCATTGTTTGGGCCCTGCTTTGGAACCATGCTGGACAGTCAGTCACTCTGTTGTTTTGCAGTGCTGTGCCATACTGACTGCTTTGAAGGGTTCACATCTTAGCTTGTAGCTGAAGGTTGATTGGGAACTGATAATGAATAATGTTTTCTTTACATGATAAATCCTGTGGTTTATCTTTTTCCAACTTAACAACATTTCAAAATAAAATGAGACACTATCTTTATTTGTGAAAATTATGGAAACAATACAATATTCTCTCTCTCTCTCTCTCTCTCTCTCTCTCTCTCTCTCTCTCTCTCTCTCACACACACACACACACACACACACACACACACACNAATATTCTCTCTCTCTCTCTCTCTCTCTCTCTCTCTCTCTCTCTCTCTCTCTCTCACACACACACACACACACACACACACACACACACACACACACTGCACATACTCTAGAAATACCTGTCATGAATATAAAGTCAAACAGTCACAAGTGATGACAAAGCAATGTATGTGTGAAATGATACAGCCAGTGGATTTCAGATTAAGTGGTTCAGTTAGTTTTTATAATTTAAGTGCCTAGGTGGCACATCCATTAGATGTGTGAATATTAGAATAGGCCTCAATGGCTAATTTTCTGAGTCAACTCAGGGAAGCCAGGGCACTAGGTTTTACTGAGACACCAATCTACATGTCACTGTGATTGCTCTGAGGTATGGTTAACATTTAAATTAGTAGATGTCAAGTAAAGCAGTCATTGTCTGTAGTGTAGGTGAGTCTCATCCAATCAGTTCAAAGGTCTAAGAGAGGAGACTGGCTTTCCTGAGAATGAGCCACATGTCATAGTATGATGTCTCTGGCCTTGAATTGTAATATCAGCATTTTGCTGGACCTCCATTCTCCTGGACCACCTTATAGATGATGGATTTGCGACTCACCGGTCCCATGGATCCTGTTTCTTAAAAACAAACATATATATATATATATATATATATATATATATATATATATATATATGTCATTGTTTCATTTCTCTGGAGAACAGTGATATTGGTTCTAGCTTTTACTAGTTAAAATTTCTTCAGTGGACATCATAATAATATCCACAACATGGGATATGACATGAAGTGAATGGATCAATATTAGTAAAATTTTAAGACAATGCCTCATAAGGCACTAATCTTCATGCAGATCTTCAATGTAATTCTTGTTGTTTTTTGATTTCTGATTTCACTATTAGTAGTAGTAGGTTTTAGCTGATCAAAGGTCAAACATAGCCAAAGTTACACACACACACACACACACACACACACACACACACACACACACATATACACAATTTTATACACACACACACACACACACACACACACATATATATATATATATATATATATATATATATATATATATATATACAATTTTATGTATATACACACACACATTTGAGTTCTTTAGTAGAAAGAAAAATATTTTTTACTATGGTCCATAGTAATAAATTGTCTGACCCCTGATTTTCCTATTCTAATCATAGATATATTTGTTTGTCTCTTCTTTTTCACATGCTAGAGAATTTTACCTTGTTCTCTCAACTGTCTATTCTGTTTTTGTTTGTTGTACATCTTTGTCTTTTCATTTCCTTGTTTATGGTTTTACACACACACACACACACACACACACACACACACACACACACACAACACACACGCTCCTATCACATGCATGCCTGGTGCATGTGGAGGTCAGAAGAGGGTACTGGATCCTTTAGAACTGGAGTTATAGATGCTATAAGTCACCATGTGGGTGCCAGGAACTGAACTTGGGTTCTCTACAGGAGCAACAAGTGCTTTTAAATTTTGAGCTATATCTTCTTAGTTCCAGCCTTACTTATATTTAAAACATGAAGATTTCATTTGTAAATATCAGTATTCTTTCCTTATTTAGTAACTGACTATTTTTCCAGCTACTAGGACTCATAATAGGACTGGTGTTTTAAGTCATATTAAAATTTTGATTCTGCATCTACTCTTGCTGTGCTCCTATCTGGGGGCCAAGCGTAACAATGGTAAACATGATGTAGTAATTTTCTGCTCCAAAGGAATCTACAGTATTGTTGCCGCCTGCAGCCACACTAACTGGGTTCCTGAGTGGGAGGCAGGAGCTGTATGGTAGAAAACAGCGAGAGGGATAATGGATGCAGAGACATGATTTTCTGTTCAAGGCATCTCAAACTTTACTAAGAGTCTGTGCTTATAAAGAGGGGGGAGGCCCATTCCCCACCAATCCATTCTTGGTGCCTGTCCTACAGGTGCAAGCCTGTAGGGCGATCTTCAGGATGCTGTCTCCAGAATATCTCAGAAAATCTCAGCAGGTAATAGTGGCTTGGAGAAGAGCGGGTGTAGAACAATAGAGCCATCTAGGTTAGAAGGCCCCACTCCAGGTGGTCTCTAGCTCAGTGGCAGCAAGGTCTGAATCAGCCTGTTTCAAGGCTGGGGGAGGCAACACTGTATAATGAGGAAGACTATTATTAACCAACACAGAAAGAAACATGTGGCTCCAAACTACTAGAAAGCTGGTGAGATTGGAAGACTGATGGGAGCCTAGCTAGAGAATAAATATCAAGAAAGGTGACTGGAGAGGACAACTAGAGCAATGCTCCTGGAGCAAGGGTGAGTTTATAGTCGCTAGGGGAGGAAGGAAAGGAAGTCGAAGGTAAAAAGAGGTTGTAATTGGGTGTACTTTGATGCCAGTTGGAAAAGCTCTGAATCCATTGAGCATTGCAGTAATCCATACGCCACCCTGTCATAAGATCTATTATTCTGAAATCTATTTTTGCCTAACTCTATTTCCCTTAATAACTGTATATATCTTGTTTCTTATTCCTTATTACCAAATTATGACTCTTGTTTTCTAGTAAGTTTTCTATTTGTTCTTTTTGTCTAGTATACATATATTATATATTAGTACATATGTATATATGTCAGATGAATGTGGATACTGGGATGTGACTTCACACTCAGAACAGAGTAGACAACTAAGTCTCCATTTTGACTATTGTTTTTCAGAGGGGAGATCTCTCAAAATTTACCTTCAAATTGCTCTTGGCTGTATGGAGCAAGACACATATAGACAGAAACTTATCCAGGTATGTGCATACACTCACAGGATAAGTGATGGATGGATATATGTATGTATGACTGTGAGACCCAAGCAAAAGGCAACCGTTTTCCTGTCTTCTTTTTGCATATTTATGAGCAGTGCAGTACTGAGCAACTTCTAAGTTAGTCCTGCTGACTAAGGCTGCTGTTAATAAACTTGGCTTTGGGCTGATGTTGTAAGGTTCAGTTTCCTGCCTAGAGTCCTAATTATTATTGCCTTAAACCACCTATCACACAGCATTATTTAGTTTCAGTCAAACAGCTCTACAACAAGGTTGAATAATATTTTTTATAAGAATCTGCTTTTCCCTATGTCTTTGTGCTGGACACATGTTTATGAGGGGAAACATCATGTTAGATGTAATAACAGCTCATGGTGCTTACCGAATATGCTTATGCTGTGGGGTCCTGCCTTCTCATTTGCTAGACTCTCTGATGTAACTTACTAGTGGTCCATGGTTCTTTCTTTTACGTCTCATCACTTGCACCTCAAATGTAGTTTAGACCACTGGGTTATTTTACAGGCTGTGGGTTGCCAGCATGCCTGTGAATCCCTAGGGGTCTCTGAGCCCATTACCAAACCAGTCAGTGAACGTTTGCTTCTCCACAGAAAGGGAGTGTGCAGCTGCTTCTTCCTGCCACGGACTTTGGAGTTTTGTTCCCTCTTCCATCTGCCTCTTGTGTAAAGAAATTCTGCCTGAATAATTACTTGTCTGTCCCCTTTGCTCACCCCCAACATAATCATTCTTCAACCTTCTGTTTCCAATTAGTTCTTATCTCAAATGGCTTATTGGCATCAATCTGTTCTCAGCATTGCCGAAGTGCACAAAACTATCCTGAAACATGGAAGGCTCGAGATAAGGCCAAGATGTACCAATCAATCCAGGGGAGTCTCCGCAGATCACCCCAGTGCCTTTCTTGGCTCGGGGGAAACCCGATCTAGGAGATGATGTGGGGACATGCCCTTGATAGAGTACATCTTGGAGCAAAGTGACATGTGTGAGCCTTGTGGAGCTGTGCAGAGCCTGTGAGAATAGCCATTGTTGGACATCTGGTGTCAAAAAAGAGCGGTTTCAAGACAAGTTCCCAGTGTTAAATCATGATGTGGGCAGCCTCGGAGTGGCTGTGTACTGCTGGAGAGGGGGCCCCAAGACCCATTTTCAGTGGCTTTGCTCTAAGTCTTCTTTGTTACTTCGCTATGTAAACGGTTTTGTCATAACACTATGGAATGAAACAGGTGAAGCCACCAGCCACACATTGTTGAAAACAGCTAAAATCAGCCAGCTGCACACAGAGAAAAATAAGACTAGAGTCAAGCGAGGAAAATAGCCCTTCCAAAAATGTAGTGAGCTCAGCTGGTGAAACATGACACAAATTCATTGACCAACACACATGTGGCAAGCATGACGTTACTTATGCCCCGAAAAGAAGGGGTTCTAGAAATCTCTCTCCAAAATCCTTCAACTATCACTATGGAAACTGTCATCCAGTGTGTTAGATGGCTTTTCTTAAGTCGTAATTACTTACAACCTGAGAGCACCTTTTTGTGCGCTGCTCTTACCATGCTCACGGTTTATAGCACAACTCAGAGAAGAAGTTTAGGTGAAACTCCTTACAGCCACAGCTAGAGCCAGGCTGTCCGTCTACCAGGCGAGTCTTTCCATTGCCTTTCTCAGCCATTGCTTGGTTCTAGGATTTGGCAGGGAGAATTTACTTTGCATTGTCTGCTTATTTGTAAGAATGGAGAAATGGGGCCCTGCGGTGGCTCAGTGGAAGATTCTTGCTTCACAAGCCAGGTAAGCTGAGTTTAGTCTTCTGGATCCACAGGGTAGAAGAAGAGAACCTGCAGATGGTATTTTACAATGTTATTCAATAGCTGTATTAGCTCTTAATTGGCCAGGCCCCCAATAATAGAGGCAGAATCCCATACAGTTTTTAAATTGGCTTTAGCACAGTTACTGGGTGAGTTAGCCTTTTTTTTTTTTTTCTCGAGACAGGGTTTCTCTGTATCGTCCTGGCTGTCCTAGAACTCACTTTGTAGACCAGACTTGCCTCGAACTCAGAAATCTGCCTGCCTCTGCCTCCTGACCTATTTTATTTCTCTATACTCTAGATTGCACTCCCCAAACCCTGGCTGTTTGAGTCTCTGGATAATGTTTTCCCTATCAGCGTGTCATCAGGGTCCACTTCTTCTGGCCACGTGCTCTGTTCCCTGCCATCCAATGAACACCTCTGTTCTCTCTATCTTATTTTCCTTCTCCCTCCTTCTTTGCTGTCTTTCTTCTCTCTTTTTCCCCTTGCGTGGTTTCTACCTGCAACCCATAGCCTGGTAACTGAAATTGCCTAACTATTCTCCCCAGTAACTGGCTGTAGTTACTTTTATTCAACCAATAGCTTTAAGTTAGAGAACAAGGTTTACACAACAAAGGCTGGTGTATGTGAGAATCTGGGGGGCAGGGAGGTGGGGGTGCAACCAGATCTTGGCAGGTCAGAATTTAGCATTTGTATACACACCATCACTAGACCAATCACCAAGAAGAAGCAATTTTCACAAGTTGTCCTTTGACTGACCCTCTCCCACAGAAGCACAAACTTATGCACACATGCATGCACACACAAACTCACACATACACACATGTGCACTTACATACACACATACTCATATGTTCTCTTTCTCTCACACACACATTAAAAAAATGGAGAAATGACTATAACTATAGAAAGATACCATCATGCCCAGATGTTATATTTTTCCTGTCTGAACTCCTTCAAAGAGAGGTCACTTTGTAGTGAGATTTTACATAGTCCTAAAACAGCTTCCCAGGAACTTAGTAGCACTTGGATGTGAAGATGTCTGAGATATATGAATATGACATCACAATTCTGTTTGACTGGAGTCACAAACATTAGGCCTGGTTTTCCAGTCACCCTTAAAAAGCTCTATCCTGGCTAACTTTATTGTGACTGGTTATCCTCAAACCAACCACTGTAGGCATACATTTTTTGCAATCTATTTTTAGTAAGGGGTCAACATCTCTTCTAGCCCACCAGCAAGCAGAGGTAGTGGAAGAGAAAAGTTATTAAGATATGGGGGAAGTGGAGCTGATCAGCAATATTTCATTGGGGGTGAGCTCGATCTTCTTGGGTAGCAGTTCAGTCCTGTTGCAAACACCAAATCCAATTCAGCAGCAGCCGAGCAGTCCTCTAGGCAGGCAGACACTAGGCACAAACCAGCAACTGTAGTTCAATCCTGAAGAAATCGTCAGGCTTGCCAATAGGCCTGAGGCTACGAAAGCGGCAAGCTGTCACAGGAACCTTGAGAGCAGTTCTTGGGCGAGTTTCTCTCAATGACAGCCTATTACAAGTTGAACTTGACAATGCTTTGTAAGGCAGACCAATACACATGTGCCTTTAGTTAATTACAGAAAGGCAGAGCAAACCAAACCAAAGCTCAGTGCTCTTCTCCCAGTGTCATATGTATACTCCTTCATTCAGAGCCCTTCCACGGTTCTGCTATACCCAAACAACCTTTCACATGTGTCTGCTTCAGTAAAACATTCTCTCACGTGTTCACTTTAACAAGACATCCTTTCACTTGTGTACCCCTGTGAAACATCATTTGGCATAACTAATATTCCAAAGTACAAGAAGTTTCTACGTCAAACCTCCCAGTTTCCCCTTCCCTAGAAGAGTCAGGCTCCACACACAGTACCTATGAGACCAAGGGTTTACTTCTGACTTTCCGGTAATGTCTGGATCTATAGGCATGTCTTTAGACTGGAGAGCACTTTTTGCCTCCTGGCAGACTCCTTGGGAGTTCTGCTTTTCTCCTGGATTCGGAGGAAAGGAAAGATAGTCTGAGGTTATGTGGTTGCCACGTTAAGACCAACCTTCTTTGCCACGGGTGTGTTGTGTGCAGAGCTGAGCAGCAGACATGTAACCTTCAAACATGGCACTGTGACAGAGGCTCCTCCTCCTCCTCACTCAGGGTTGAAAGGGAAGGTGACATCAGAGTTTACGTGTCCTCTTCCACCTATCTTCTCTGTCAGTCTCTACATAGGGACAGGTTCATGTGAAGAAAAATATAATGTTTTCTTTTTTCCTTTTCAAATAAGCAGAAAAGTGGACTTTCACGAAGAAGATGGTTTTCCGTCATTTTTACATAGGAAGATGTCTAGACTTTAAAAGAATAAATGGGTTCATTTATGTGCGTGTATGTATTTCAGTAACCCTCAAATAACAGGAGAAGCCAGAATTAAAAGATGGGTTGATCTAATTTAGAACCCTGCCCCCTTTGTCTACACTACCCAGTTTTCACATTAAAAAAAAAAAAAAAATGAACTAATTGTTCTTTTCTTATAGAAAACAAACAAGATAAAATCAGAAGTGACTTTGGAAATAAATTCCCTTTCATTTACAGAAGAGATACATTGTTCATCTGTGTTAGGGCACAGGCAACACACAAGGAAAATCGCTCACATTACAAACTCCTGGCATGCCCTCGGCTTTCTGTGATGTCTCTTTACGACTTGAGGACCTGCCTACTAGCGACAGAAAGTGAGACCTTAGCATGAAAGGGCAGGGGTAAATAATTATTGCTGGGCTGGCAAGGTGGCTCAGCAGACAAGAGGTGAGTGCTGTCAAGCACAAAGACCTGAGTTCAATCCCTGGGATCCAGATTATGAAAAAGAGAAAACTAATTCCCCCAGGCTGTCCACTGGCTTGCGCGCATGTGTGTGTGTGTGTGTGCACACGCACACGTACACGCACACCAGTAATAAATCTCATACATCTTGTTAATTTAGCGCCAGAGGAAAATCAATGGGCTTTGTGTACAACAGAAGCTCTTGCATCAACTGATTTACCAGATTTTAGTTCAAATAGAAATGTGAACTTCATAAAAGCCATCATGAAATGTACTAGTTAAGATTTTCTTCAGGGCTCTAGTAAGCCTTTATAAAATCTACTTATTGAATTTCATCTAAAAGAAGGATAGTATATATCCACTTTGTGAACACATTATAATCTCTGATTTATAATTTTCACCTACTTGCCAAAGCAGGAGAAGCCAAAACTGAAGACTTTTTTTGGGGAGTGGGGGGTAGGCAGGGAGCAGGGGAGAGATTCTATTTTTCTTTTATTGAAAATACATTTTTTTTTCATATAATGTACTCTGAGTACAGATTCCCTTCCCCAGCTCCTCCGAGATCCTTCACACTTCCCCTCCCATCTGAATCTACAACATGTCTAAGACAGGCATCTAAAGGATAATAATAAAATAAAATAAGACAAAATTAAAATAAGATAAAACAGAACTGAACTTGACTAATGTATAACAAAAGAGAACAAGAAGAGCAAAGGGAACAAACACAAGAACAATATAGCAAATACATTTATTTTTTATGTTTTATTTTTTTAGGGATTAATCCACTTTCTTTTTTTTTTTAATTTTTTTTCTTGTTAGATATTTTATTTATTTACATTTCAAATGTTATTCCCTTTCCTGGTTTCTGTGAGGGTGTTCCCCCACCGACCCACCCACTCCCACATCCCTACCCTGGCATTTCCCTATACTGGGGCATCAAGCCGTCACAGGAGCAAGGGCCTCTTCTTCCATTGATGCCTGACAAGGCCATCTTTTTCTATTCGGCTGGAGCCATGGGTCCTTCCTTGTGTACTCTTTGGTTGGTGATTTAGTCCCTGGGAGCTCTGGGGAGTCTGGTTGGTTGATATTCTTGTTCTTCCTATGGTGTTGCAAACCCCTTCAGCTCCTTCAGTCCTTTCTCTAACTTCTCCATTGGGGACCCCATGCTCAGTGCAATGGTTGGCTGCGAGCATCTGCCTCTGTATTTGTCAGGCTCTGGCAGAACCTCTCAGGAGACAGCTCTATCAGGCTCCTGTCAGCAAGTACTTGTTGTCATCCACAATAGTGTCTCTAGGCTTGGTGTCTGTTTATGGGGTGGATCCTCAGGTGGGGCAGCTTTTGGATGGCCATTTCTTCAGTCTATTCTCCAGACTTTGTCCCAATATTTCCTTTAGACAGGAGCAATTCTGGGTTAAAAATTTGGAGATGAGTGGGTGGCCCCATTCCCCCTCCCCCCCCCCCCCCCCCCACACAGGAGCCTTGCCTAACCTCTGATATGGTCTGTACAGGCTCTCACTCCCATTTGTTGGGCATTTCAGCTAATCTCATCCCCGTTGGGTCTGGGAGCCTCTTGTTTTCCTAGAACCTGGGACATGCTGGTGGCTACCACCAGTTCCCTATCCCGCATTGCTACATACCTCTGTTCAAATTCTTGAACCTCTGTATATCATTCCTGTCTCCTCCAATATCTGATCTTGCAATCCTTTTACCCCACTCCTCTTCCTCATTTGATCCCAAGTCCCTCCCACCCTCTACCTCCCATGGTGAGTATTTTGCTTTCCCTTCTAAGAACTACTGAAGCTTTCACACTTTGATTTTCCTTCTTCTGGAGCTTCATATGGCCTATGAATTGTATCTTGGGTGTTATAAGCTTTTGGGCTAATATCCACTTATCAGTGAGTGCATACCATGTGTGTTCTTCTGTGATTGGGTTACCTCACTCAGAATGATATTTTCTATTTCCATCCATTTACCTAAGAATTTCATGATGACATTGTTTTTAATAGCTGAGTAGTACTCCATTGTGTAAATGTACCACCTTTTCTGTATCCATTCCTCTGTTGAGGGGACATTTGGGTTCTTTCCAGCTTCTGCATCTAACCATTTATTCAAAATACACAGTTACTTTCCTGAAGAACCAAGGGAAGGGAGAAAGTAGGACCTACCTATGGACTACTTTATGTGCATGTCACCTGGCTGCTGAACAGCACAAATCTGTCATGGCAGCTTTCTCATCTGTGTGTCTGGTGGCATGGCTTAAATCTTGGCCATGATCTGCCAGATAACTTCTTTTGGAAACCCAGGGGAGATAGTGGCAGTTGGGCAACATATTCGAAGTATTAACCTTTCTGTCAATATTTTTTTAAGGCAGACACAGAGTAAGACACACTCTTGTACCTTTTCTTTCTGCCAACTTCCTTTTACTTGGTTCTCGCCAACTTTACCCTTCCCCCATGCTTTTATAGAGCTACAGCTTTGAAAATGTACTCTGCTACTGTCAGAGCAATATAAGGAATAGCTATGTGGAACACATCTATATTGCCTGTAAAATTGCTATGGGGGACATTATGGAGTTTTCTGTCCCTTACATAAAGATCATTTTGACAAATCCATCTTCGAATTCAGAGATAAGAAGGTTTGTCCAATTGATGAACTGGTGTGCTTTTTTGTAGAAAAGGATAGGTGTGCTATCCATCATGCAGTCTCTGCTTAAGCTGTGAGGAAACAATGAACTAAGACTTGGCCCGGACACAGAAGTATCCTTCACGTAGCTCCTGTGCACACTTCTCTACATCATTCTCAGTATGGTGGAACATGGGAAAATATATCAGCACTTAATCTGTTCAGGTTTGGGCTGGGGTACAAATGAACTACAGAGTTACTTGTCTTTTTAGGTTTTGTGTGTGTGTGTGTGTGTGTGTGTGTGTGTGTGTGTGTGTTTATACACGTGCGTGAATGTATAAGAAAGACAGAAGGAAGAGGTTTCATAGAGATTCAGCAACTCTATTTTATTGCCTTTTACCATGTATGAAACTATCATAAAGTTATTCAGACTCTATATTGAGCATGACATTGTGCTAATTATATACAGAAGAGTATAGAACAAAAATACGAATTTGTGGGATGGAGGACCATATGAGTATATTTACTCTTGAAAATGCATAAATTCTGCTTAAGTTTTTTTTTTCAAGGTCTTTTGCTGGTTATATAGGAAAGTAATTGTAGTGGTCTTCCAACCCATTACTTTCATACATGATTGTACTTTCCTGAGTATAGATTCATTTAAATTTTATGAAGCAAGCTTTGTTTATTTTTGTTCCTCTTTGTTTCAGAAAGGACATGGATCAGTTGCAGTAATATAATCTAAATATGAATTAAATATATGTGATTAAATAATAATAAAGTTCATACCAATAAGGTAGAACTAAGAATTTAATGGATTTTTAACATATGGGTGTTATCCTAAGGTCAGCATGAACTTTTAGTTAAAGAAAGAAATGACGTATGCCAATTTGCTAGTTTAATTGAAACATTTATTCATAAATGTCTACTGTTCAAGCAAAAAAGATACTTTATTTTGGTCAGTGTGGCATACATTTTTGTAGCATGGCCCCTGAAAACTATTTCTTGTGTAAGATTCTGAATTGGTTTCTAAGGGAGACTGGCTTAACAGAGTCAGTAGGGTCAGTTAGGGAAAGACCAGGATTAACAAGGCGTGGCTGGAGACACAGTCTCCTGATTAGCTGGGTGAAAACAGTTTACTTTGAAACTAGTTCTTAAAGGGAAAGAGGAGTTGGTATGGAGGAATCTATATTTACATGTGTGTCATTTCATTGAACAGTGAGAAACTTCAGAAAGGAAGTCTGTGTATTTCCCCATTCTTTCTGTCCTTGGTTTAATTCTATGTGAGTGTCTCATGTTCTCTTACTACCTGAAGGCTGTAACCACCTAGGAATGAACAGGCATAACTACAGCAGTTCACACTGATTTTCAGAATTATTTTTGAGGGTAGAATATTCACATCAGAATGGGAAAACCCACAAGATAAAAAACCCTGTAGGATTCAGTGGGATAATCAGTTATGATCAATATTTATACTCCTCATTAGGCCAAAGCTATTAAAATGAAAGCCTTGTGTGATAGTTATCAACACTATACTACATGTCTAAACCAGTGGTTCTTACCCTTCCTAATGCTGCCACCCTCGAATACAGTTCCTCATGTTGTGGTGACCCCAAATCATAAAATTATTTCATTGCTACTTCATAACTGTATTTTTGTTACTGTTATATATCATAATATAAACAGGCAATCTGTTATGCAACCCACAGGGTCACCATTGGTGATATAAACATTTACTATTTTTTAAACATATGTGCATGTGTGTGTGTGTGTGTGTGTGTGTGTGTGTGTGTGTGTGTGATGTAGGTATAATAGGAAAACCTGCAAGAGTTAGTTCTCTATCTCTATCAAGTGGGCTCCGGGGATTGGCTTTAAATTATCTCCTTTCTCTCCTGACTCATCTTGCTGCCCTGATGTTTACTGCTTTTTAACATTGAGAAATTATTCACATTAGAGGCAGCGTATTTTGGGAAGATGAACATCAGTCACATCATGGAGTTGGGATAAATTTCAAGGAGCATTTGCAAAATGCATCCTTCAATTATCAATTTTTCTTTAGGAAACTATTAACATTCTTTTTTTTTCTTTGATTTGACTGCCTCATGGTCAGATAAACATACATGTATTTGTTTTCCATGGTTCAATGTCCAGGAATGAGGAATGATTTTCTTCATCAACCATGCACTTGAAAATGTTTTGCTTATTAGTCAGTGTAAACTGTTTGCCTACCAAAACACAACATACCAACATAGAAGGATTTATTGTTCAGTTTCTCTCGACTTGCTTTTCCTTGTCTAATATATGACCATAAAAATTCTGAAGTCTGACCAGAGGAGAGGTGTCCACCCGGGAGCACTCTCACTGCCTGAGCTGGTAAGGGAGCCATCTTTGCTTCTGTGCGCATAGACTCCGGTCATTGCCGGGGAGAGGGCAGACTGCAGAAGGGACACAGCTTGTAGGACAGACCCCGTTTCTGGCTACAGACATCTGGGCACCATCCCTACCAGAGGAGAGGTGTCTGCCTGGGAACGCTCTCACTGCCTGAGTTGGTAAGGGAGCCATCTTTACTCTGGCTAGCCCAGGCTCCGGTCTGCACTGGTGAGAGTGTGGACTACAGAAGCTACACAGCTTTGGGACAGACAGAAGCAATCTAGCTTCTGGGACAGACCCTGTTTCACGCTCCAGACATCTGGGCACCTTCCCTGCCACAGGAAAGGTGGCCACCCAGGAGGGTTCAGGCTGCCAGAGCAGGTGAAAGAGACATATTGTGTCCAGGGTCCCTCAGAGTCTAGCCTATGCAGGTGAGTGTGCAAACTGCAGAGGTGACAAATCTTCTGGGACAGGCCCCGTTTTGGGCCTACATCTTCAGCCAGGAGGCATATCTGAACTCCAGGCCTCTGTGTACTTTCTCTGCAAGAGGAGAGCTTGCCTGTGGAGAGTACTCTGACCACTGAGACTCAGGAGAGAGCTGGACTCCCAGGACTGCTGACAGAGGCTAATAGAATCACAGGAGGAGCAAGCTCCAACCAGAGACAACTATAACAACTAACTCCAGAGAGTACCAGCTGGCGAAAGGCAAACTTAGGAATCTGACTAACAGAAACCAAGACCAATCACCATCTAGCACTCCCACCTCAGCCAGTCCTGAATACCCCAATACACCCGAAAAGCAAGAATCGGATTTAAAAGCATACCTCATGATGGTGGTAGAGGACTTTAAGGGCATTAATAACTCACTTAAAGAAATAGAGGAGAACGCTGCTAAAGAGGTACAAGTCCTTAAAGAAACACCGCAGAACACAACCAAACAGGTCATGGGATTGAACAAAACCATCCAAGACCTAAAAGCGAAGTAGAAGCAATAAAGAAAACCCAAAGTGAGACAACGCTGGAGATAGAAACCCTAGGAATGAAATCAGGAACCATAGATGTCAGCATCAGTGACAGAATACAAGAGATGGAAGAGAGAATCTCAGGTGCAGAAGATTCCATAGGGAACATGGGCACAACAATCAAAGAAAATGTAAAATGCAAAAAGATCCTAACTCAAAGCATCCAGGAAATCCAGGACACAATGAGAAGACCAAACCTATGGATAATAGCTTTAGATGAGAATGAAGATTTTCAACTTAAAGGGCAAGCAAATATCTTCAACAAAATTATAGAAGAAAACTTCCCCACAAAACAGGCCCACACAGATACAAAAATATTGAAATTATCCCATGCATCCTTTCAGATTACTACAGACTAAGGCTGATCTTCAATAACAGCATAAATAATAGAAAGACAACACTCACGTGGAAACTGAACAGCACTCTTCTCAATGATTCCTTGGTCAAGGATGAAATAAAGAAAGAAATTAAAAACTTTTTAAAGTTTAATGAAAATGAAGCCACAACATACCCAAAATTATGGGAAACAATGAAGTCTGCCCTAAGCGGAAAACTCATAGCCCTGAGTGCCTCCAAAAAGAAACTAATGAGAGCATATACTAGCAACCTGTCAGTAAATCTAGAACTAAAGGAAGCAAATTCACCTGAGAGGAGTAGACTGCAGGAAATAATCAAACTTAGGGCTGAAATCAACCAAGTGGAAATAAAAAGAACTATTCAAAGAATCAACCAAACCAGGAGCTGGTTCTTTGAGAAAAATCAACAAGATAGATAAACCCTTAGCCAGACTAAATAGAGGGCAGAGGGACAGTATTTTAATTAACAAAATCAGAAATGAAAAGGGAGACATAACAACAGATCCTGAGGAA
>NC_034610.1:40812620-40836224 GCF_900095145.1 Mus pahari | reverse complement strand
ATGGACAATCCAGAGACTACCCCACCCAGGGATTCATCCCATCATCAGCCACCAAACTCAGACACTACTGTATATGCCAGAAAAATTCTGCTTAAGGGACCCTGATATAGCGGCTACTTGTGAGGCTATGCCAGTACCTGACAAACACAGAAGTGGATGCTCATAGTCAGCTATTGCATGGAACACACGGCCCCCAATGGAGGAGCTCTAGAAAGTACCAAAGGAGCTGAAGGGGTCTGCAACCCTATAGGTGGAACAACAACATGAACTAACCAGTACCCCCAGAGCTCGTGTCTCTAGCTGCATATGTAGCAGAAGATGGCGTGTTCAGCCATCATTGGGAAGAGAGGCCCCTTAGTCTTGCAAACTTTATATGCCCCATAGAGCAGAATGCCAGGGCCAAGAAGTGGGAGTGAGTGGGCAGGGGAGCAGGGTTGGGGGAGGGTATAAGGGACATTCAGGATAGCATTTGAAACGTAAATGAAGAAAATGCCTAATAAAATATTTTAAAAAAAATTCTGAAGTCTGATTTTGCTGTAGAATAAAACCCTTTTGTGTTACTGAACTGCTCTGAGATCCTTAGTTCTGGGCATTATCTTTTACTGCTATGAGTTTGTCCCTATAGCTCACCTGTATCACTTCCTTAATATGCTTTTAAACCATTCACACACATAGGTGTTTAATTATAATCTACTAAATATTCTTAATCTACTCACGTGTAAATTAAACCTTTCCAGTATTGTTGGAACTTTCATAGGTCACCGAGGGTGATCCACTTCATGAATTATTCATGATGGATTTTTTAAAAAATTCGTGAGTTTTTTCATAGTCCCAAATGTTCATAGGTTAATGGTACTGTGCCATTGATATTGAATTTATGCCAGATGCTAGTTTATTTAAAAGAAAAATCTCTGCTCCTAAAAACAAAAACCAAAAAGTTAAAAGCTAAAAAGTAGTGCCCCATATGTAAAAATGTAAACAAAAAGAATTGTCACACAATGCCATCATAATAATGAGGTAGGGGGTATGGGTCTTCAACATACTAATGATAACTCCCAAAAGGATTATGGTTATCATTATGTGAATTGGATCTTGAAGCATATGTACAAATAAAGGAGACAAATTTTACAGACTCGGAGGACAGCATGTAGTGTTTGGGTAAAAAAACATGTCATCGATTTCTTATTTAGAGTTTCAAAATCTCAGAAGTTCTGAGAATTCTAAGTTTTGTCTGAACCTGTTTCATGCTGATCTGGAACCCGACCACATCTTACACACTAGGATGATCTCTCCTGAAGTCATGACAGATGAGTAAGTTGGTGTTCTTATTGCAGTTTTAGTGATGTGTGCAGTATGTTATTTCCCCACCAATAATCTAAGGGTGAGCACCAGATTGCCCTTCAGAAGTCTGAAAGTGTCAGCTCATCTGTACTACTGCTAGACCAGCGGTTGCTAGAATGTTGGAAGAAGTTCAACTATATGTCAGGGTGGGGCAGGGAGAGGGAATGGGAGATGCAATTTGGAGCAGGCTGCATAGGATATTTCATGATCACTCAAGAAAAGGTTATTTGTGATAGATTCATGTTTCTATTGTTTCCAAGTCCTGCATCTGCGATTTGTCCTAAGACTCTATCAGGAGTGTCTTAGTTAGGGTTTCTATTACTGTGAAGAGACACCATGACCATATCAACTCTTATAAAGGAAAACATTTAATTGAGGCCGGTTTACAGTTTCAGAGGTTTAGTCCATTATTGTCATGGTGGGGAGCATGGTGGCATGCAGACAGACATGATGCTGGAGAGGTAGCTGAGAGTCCCACATTTGGATCACCAGGCACCAGGAAGAGAGAGACACACTGGACCTGGTTTGAGCTAAAACCTCAAAGACCATTCATAATGACACACTTTCTCCAACAAGGCCATATCTCTCAATAGTGCCATTCCGTAGCAGCCTAGAGGGGCTATTTTTATTCAAACCCCCAACAAAGTAGCAGTATCCAAGATGGAATTTGTGTTGTATTTGCTGATTCACATGGTTTTCCCCAGAGAATATTGTAAAGAGTATTTTACACATGCATCTTCGTTTGTTTCTCCATTCAATTGGAACATAAATTATAACATTGCTTGTCAGAACACATTTAGTAGTTCTTGCTTATTTACCTATACATCTGTATATGTAATTTATAGTATTTTATTTATTGACTTGCCTGTAACTCTCTTTGTTCCAAAGATTTAAGATAGCAGGTGCCCTCTTGCAATAACTTCATATTGAATTCATTACTTAATTAAATACTATATTTACAATGTTTTCATAAAATACAGGAATCTGTTGTAAACTCTTTACACAGATTGCAAAGATGCTTGGGCATAGGGGTGCACAGCTATAATGATAACATTTCTGGAAGGCAGAAACAGAAAGAAAAAAAAAACAGAATAACAAGAGTTCAATGCCAGCCTGAATTTTCTTAGAAAACAAAACAAAACAAAACAAAAACTGAACAAACCCAAAACACTACAGTTAATAAGTTCCATGTGCAGCATAGTCAAATGATAAATTAAAATTGGTATTTTAAAACACTGAGAGATTACCCTTTTTCAGGGCTGTCTAGGTGACACCTTGGATAGAATCTCATGTGATGTGGTAATACCAGAGTACTCAGGCATCCTCTAACACATACATTAAATATATAAATTGGTTGAAATATAATATTAGGAATATAAATGTAGTATGTATTTTATCTCTTGCTGCATATACAAATGATTTTTTAAAATTTTCTTTAATGAAATGGCTTCAGTTGTTTTATAAATATGTCAGTAAAAACTAAATAAATAAATACAGGGCTGACGAGAAGGTTTGTCAGGTAAAGGCTCTTGCTGCCCAGCTTCATGACCAGAGTCTTATACCTTGGACTCAGATGGCAGAAGAAAACTGACTTCAAAAAGTTGTCCTCTGACCTCCACATGCATGCCTGCTTCAACTAACTAACTAACTAACTAACTAACTAACTAACTAACTAACTAACTAACTAACAGAATATTTAAATAAATAAATATATAAGTATATAAGTAAGTCATGATTATTATAAAAACTTGGAGGAATATAGAAAACAATGAAGGTACTCTTAATTTCCATACCAGTCTTATTCCATAGTCATATGGTCACTTTACGTAGTTGGTATATCTGAAGGCACATGTGGCCTTGACATATAGTTGACTCATGTCTGTCCAGGCAAAATGGGTTCCTACATGTGTACATGTATATTTGTACATCATTCTCTTACTATAGTTGGTTTACTAGGATTTGTTCATGTATAAGCATCTTGGCTGTCATCATTGAGACTGATCTTAGATTTTTCTTTGAAGGAAATGTCCAGGATTCTTTTCACCTTAAGTGCAGCATCCACTTAACCCTGGCATTTTTAAAACCAGGTAACTTTTACTGTTTTATGAGGTAAAATGCACTTAATGAAAAACGGACAACGGACGTTGACAGGAGCCTGCCATAGTTTTATGTGGGATAGTTTTACTTTTGTCAATTTTGTGACTAGAGCTCAGGACCTACCAGACAAGCCCATTACCACTGAGCCATCCTCCAAAATCCTAATTTAGGGCTTTAAAATTATCCATAGGAAAGGACAATTTAAAAAATCCATTTAATTGCATTTACAGATGATGCTACATTTGGGCGTGTTAAAAATGTAGGAAGACATATTTAAAGGACTCAGAAATAATGTAGAAAAAAATAGCAAAACAGTATTTGAATGGCAAAGGTTTTATTCGAATGTGTCAGGGGCTTATAAATGAGCCCACCAATTACTCATAGGAAATGAATGGAGTGAAGGCGTTTGCTTTCATCTGGTGCCTGTAGAGCCCAGAAGACATCCCAACTTTGCAGCTTTCATTCATATATGTGCCCATGTGACTTCCTAACTTACCTTCTGTTCTTTTGGGCTACTGCATGCTGTTTTACTGTCTAACTAAAGCCGGAAGGCAGCGACTAATATCTTACTTCCTGTGAAGTACTCTGAGAGAGCTTTTCCTTGACATTATATGGCATTATATATTAATAGGACATTTTCTCCTAAAATCGGATATGTGTGTGAATTCACATTAAAGTATGGATTCAAGTCATTAAACATTGAAAATTAAGATGTGGTGTTGTCCTCAGAACCTCTCATAAACAGCTGAGCGGCTCCTGAAGGGGGCTAATTATGCGGCTAGAACACTGACTGAACTACAGTCATAATCACAGGTGCTTGGAGTTTGTTGTTGTGTCCATGGCAAGCATTTGTGAAATATCTATTCATCAGGCGATACTTAGGGAGAATGTGTTTAGCCATTATAACAAGGTATATGCAAATGAGTCTCCCATGAGACTTTGCAACAAACATTTAATTAGCTATACAAAGAAACAGTTAAACACAAACACACATTAGAAAATTTGCCAGTGTGTGCTGTGAATTCTGGGCACATAATTTCTGAATACCACTATTTGACAACATATGCCTTTATCATATGCTATATATATATATAAATATATATATTATTTATATATTATATATATATTTATATATAAATGTGTAGTTTTACTTCAGAATTAATTTTGCTGAATTTCTTATATATTTTACCTTAATATAAAAATCACCAGTATTTGAACAACTTCCTGTGTATTTATAGCATTGTATTTGTAAGAAGGATAGTAAGATGTCAAAACTGAAATATGCATCTATAAAGTCACTACAAAAAGGAGAAATTCATATAATCATATCCCTTAGGGTGATAGCTGTCAAACAGTTATTTATCATTGTATATAAAAATAATATTGATTGACATTTTTAAAATTGCTATGTTTATTAAGAAACATCTGAGTTGCGTTTTCTCGTTTCTTGTCCTCTAATGCAGATGCACAATTCTCTTTTTAGAATCAAAACGAATTAAAATCAAAATAATATCAGCTCCTAAATTCAAAGAAAATTCTGTTATTTGAATTTGGGTAATTAAAAATTTCTGCTTTGTATTGTCTTGCTTTAAATCATAAAGACATTCTGTAGAAATACATTCAGATGAATATTTAAATTTCACTTTTGAATTCACATTTTAAAAATCTTAAAAAAACCCCTCAGTTTTCATGTTTCTGTTCTATATTTGTTATTCACACGTGTGCCATGGAAAGATAAAACTGTATTATGTTATAAGGACATAAAAAGACATTCAGTACACGTTTCTTTTTTGGGGGAGTTGGTTGAAAGAGTTATATCAAGTTATAAGAAAGACAGTAGCTCACAATTTCAAGCAAGTCTATCAGTTTTGAGAGGTTTTGAGAATTAAAGTAGTATAATTTAGAACCATCTCGGCTTAAATTTTTATAACAATCTAAAGGTGAGTTCTCTTATGTCCTGATTATCAGGAGGCATTTTGAGGTGTAGCAGCTGACCCGCCAGCTTCCCATCCACATTTACATCTGTAAAGCCCCCAAGGACAGAAAAGAGTCTTTTAATTGGTGATTCTACTTCAGTAGAAACATGCATTTAGGAAATGAGGCCTATACTGTTGTCCTCACACCAGGCAAATCAGCTCCTGTTGTCATGGTGATCTCCTACAGCAGGCTAGAGCCAGTGAGGTGGAAAACAAGATGGCTTCCTCATTTATTTTACCCTTACAGAAAGTTGCAGATATCAACACATGTTTATTGAATTTTTAAAAATGCATCTTTCACATTACAAACATACAAATTACACATTTTTTGCCATTAATAAAATCCAGCTGCTTCAAAACTTCTAGAGATTATGTATGGTTTTTCAAGGTACAGAAATTAATTCTTTTCTTTTAAATGTAAATGTCTTTAAAATTACCTTTGAGCTGTGCTTCAAGAAACATGCCGGATTTCAGTTCATGTATGATTTCTATTTTATTCTTGACTAGCATGGGGCTTACAGCATGACAAATGTTCTACGTAAGCTTTATTCTGTGAGAATGAGCTGCTTCAGTGATTTCAATGCCTGCCGAAGAGGTATTTTTTTCTACTGTAAAAGAGATCACGAGCTTCAGGTTGGAGGTTGATAAAATGGAAAAGAAGAGAAAAGAACTGATCATAGACAAGTAAGATGGAAATCAGCTGCTTGTTATGCATAGATGAATTTTCAAACCCCAATGTAGAAGGGAGGTAGGCAGTTACTTTGTGTGGCTTCTGTGTAAGTTAAGGGCTTGGACACAAAAGCCACTGTTTCTAGTTTTTAGTCCATTCCATTTATTTTTAAACAAAATTGAACTGAGATAACCTCTACAGGGTTTTCTTAGCATGAGATAAAGGATTTTAATGCAAATGCTTTATGACTAATGAATTAATTATCTGCGACTTTTGTTATAGAGGCTTAAGGAACATGTTAACAAGGAAAGGCAAAATATCCTCTATGTTATCATGTATATTTGTAAAAATGGTGGGACGAATTTCATATATACATTCAATTCCTGAATGTGTATGCACATTGCTAAATCTTAGGTTTGCTCTTAGCATGCCACATTTTGGAGAGTGGGATTAAATGGGGTTTCATAAATGTAGCTGTTCATTATGTTAATTCACTACAGTTCAATAAAGAATAAAAACATTGATGATGATGTCTATGGAATGTCTGTGTAGTTTTCCAAACTGCTCTCTGGAACACTTTTGATTTGCTTTTTTTTGTTGTTTGTTTGTTTGTTTGTTTGTTGTGATCAAATAGTTTTACAACACAATTAGTTTAGAAAAGCTTTCATTTTGGTCACCTCTTTGGAGAACTCTTATTGACTTGTATATTAAAGACAAAAAGGAAATCAATTTAACTTTTGACCTTGGATACTGATTCTCTTTCTTTCTCTCCTTTCTTCCTTCCTTCCTTCCTTCCTTCCTTCCTTCCTTCCTTCCTTCCTTCCTTCCTTCCTTCCTTCCTTCTTTCCTTCCTTCCTTCCTTCTTGTTTCTCTCTCTCAATAATGTTAGTGGGTTTGGAAACATATTTGAGATGTTATTTGGGTCTAATTTTGTTTTGCTCTTGATTCTGGTAATCTTTATTTATTTCAATTTAGTGTATCAGGGGAGTAGGGCAGGGAGTGAGGTCAAATTTAGCATATGAAAGAAAACAATTGACTGAGAGGACTACTGGAAACCCCACCCACCAAGGCCCACAGACCACAGAACATGCACACAAAACAGTGTGTGCATGGTGCAAATGATATATAAATGTCCCAGTCTGCTGGGCCCATGGACTATTGAGCTTCTAATCTTTCTCCCTTCTTTAGCCCACTTCATCTCTTTGAAGTGTTTTCTGTCTTAATAAATGCTTTTCTTCTATGTCTATCCATGTGTCCCATCCAATTTCTTGTTTGGGAAGACACGGATCTGGAAATTCCTGTGGTTTTCCATTAAACCCCAATATCTGCAGGTATCATCAGCACATGGAATCAGTTTGTACAATCTTGACCCATAGGGTTGCTAAGTAGATGGTCCTTGTGCTGTAGGCATGAACAAAAGCATATTTATGAAAAATCAGAAACCTGAGACATAGTCTCCTAGGCTCACCCTAAGTGATTTGGGAAACTTGTCAACTCTTCAAATATGTCTCACAACATCAGGAGAACATAGCACGTACCACTTGGACAGAGAGGCGGATAGGTCCAGTGACACTTTCCATGTGACTCATGACTACTGAAATATTTATTGGGGACAAATGACAAGAGGAAGATGGAAGTGCAAGATGATGAGATGCATAAAGGTCAGGAGAATTCTCAGGAAAGTGAAGAGAAAGGCCAAGGGGAAATCAGTAAGGTTGTGAGTGACAGGGCTGAAGTATGAGCTAAGAGAGAAGAGGGAATGATAATGGTTCACAGACCCTAAATAAGTGTTTGCAGAAACCCATACGGATGTATGGGGGGGGTTAGGGAAAGACATTACTTTGCTGTGAATAACTAGAAAGAGCTTTTGCAAGCAATAGTTCAGAATGAAAACGGGAATGGTTTGAGAAGAAAAAACTATAATGAAGGAAAATGTTTAGATATTTGTGAAGATAAGGTTTTAACAATTATGCCGCATTTAAATAAGACTCAGCTACTGGCTTCATTTAAGTCTATTTCTACCAGATTGTATCTATGAATTGTGTTTTTGCATCTAGAATAGAAACTGATGACAGCTGAATTTTTTATGAAGCTGACCTCTTACGATATTTAGTTACTTTGTCTTACTATACTTTGCATTTCTGGACAAAAAAAAAAAAAAAAAAAAAAAAGCAGAGTTTGCCTTTTAACTTCAACTATGGTTTAACTGCTTGCTTCACCACGTCTTAACACACTCCAAGTGTGACTGTTGACCCAGGTTCACCTGGACCTGGAGTGCAACATCTTAACTATGAGGCTAATTAAAAACATTGGATGGCGTCAATTCAAATTGGGAAGAATTACAGTTTATGGCAGAGGGAAATAAGAGTCCTAGGGAAATAGGTAAACATCAAAAACAGTTCTTAGACTTCAATTCAGAGAAGGGTGTCTTTCAAGCCTTTTAATTCAACTCAAATGCCTCATATGGCAATGAAATGTGAGATTCTTTTAAAGAGCATTAGGCTGAGTATAAAGAAACTTCCAGACTTGCCAGAGAGACCTTTCATTAGTGGTTCTTTTTACAACATCTGGCTAGTGATTTTTAATAGGCTGAAATTAGTGTCTTTTTTCTTTCAATTTTCTATGCTAAAACTATTAGGAAGCTTGCTTGTGGTTTAGAAAATGAAACAAAAGTTGTAATACTTGCCTTACTTAATACATCCTTTGTAATTCATGTGGAATATAAAAAGCAGTTTTTCTGACCTTGGGAAAATTGAACACCAGACTGCAAGTAGCTCTCTCTCTCTCTCTCTCTCTCTCTCTCTCTCTCTCTCTCTCTCTCTCTCTCCCATCCAAGATACAGAGAAATGGAACACTTTTGTTAGCAGGGAACTACATTGGGAATTATAAAACACAAACCACCAACATTTCTTAAGAGACTCTGTGAGATGAATCAAAAGAGATGTGCATCCCTGCATACCAGTAATCTTAAAACTCAGAAGGCTGAGGCAGGAGGATTGTTTAAATTTGAGGTCGCCTCAGGGCTTATAGCAGTAAAACCCGGTCTGAGACAGAGAATGAGAAAGCTAGAGCAAGTGAGTGAGAGAGATTCAAATCTCTCTCTCTCTCTCTCTCTCTCTCTCTCTCTCTCTCTCTCTCTCTCTCTCTCACACACACACACACACACACTGTGCACTCACAGCAGACTCTAGGAGTGTTCAGTAGCTCTTGCAGAGAGAAGTTAGTTGTGCCAGAGATACTGTAAACAGACCTATGAGGAAGAGGTAAACAAATGAAGTGTTAGAATGAATCACAGGGTCCAGAGCAATGACTGCAAGCTGGTAAGTGGTAAAACCGACACGTTTCCTAAGTTCTCCAATATCCCTTGCTGTTAGGTGTAGACAGGTGAATACATTGCAGCCAGAAGAATCTAAGTAGAAATGTCACAGGCATTTGCTGAGTAATGTCCTCTCTAAGGCAGGGTTTATGAAATGTAAGCTTCCTAATGTCTTCTTTCATCCCAGTTATCCAAATTGTAGATGCTGTCATGTGGCCTCCTGGCACCTAGATTAATTGACTGATGAGAAGTAAGTACCTAGAGTTTCTGATAGTAACTAACATCGTACCAGCTTTGGATCATCTACTCCCTCTTTTATTCTTTTTACTCAATCTAATATAACTCATAAGTGATGATTGTGACTGAAGGATTCTCTAGAGAATATTTGAATCATCACTGATATATGCAGAGTTGGGAGTTATTTAATGATGTTGTTTCTAGTGAAAAAAAATCAAATATAAGATGTAGCCTGTCCCTGGAAGTGCTCCAGTGAAGTGATCTCATCAATGGATGTGACATGTTAGAGAGCAAAGGTTATATGTCAGAAGCATGTTGAGCTTAAAGGTGATGCAGTGAGTTTAATATCATAATATGAACAGTTGAAATTGATGTCCAAATAAAGAAATTTGTATCATTCACACCCAGATTATACCCAGCATTTGAAATGAAGCAACATTTAGACAAACAAGTACTTGATTTCTCCTTGCAAATTGTTGACCATGCTCTTAATCCAAAAATGTTTCTCTGCTCATATAGTTTGAACCAAGGTATGTTCCATTTTTTTTTTCTTCAGGAGATTGGAAATCACACAAAGTTCCTGGTTATTATCATTGCCAAATGGAGGCAATCTGAGAAAAGAGTCTTCATAATGGATTTCTTGATTGCCTTAATCGATTTGGGAATACTCAGCCTACCGTGGCTAGGCAGCATCATTCCCTGGACTTGGGGTCCAGACTGCACCAGAGATGAGAAAACCACAGAAGCAAAAGTGAGCACATGGAAATGTGCAGGTATTCATCTCTGTCCCTGACCAAGGATGTGATGTGACTACTGCTTCAACTTCCTGTCACCTGACTTGCCCACATTAGGTGCGCTGTAAGTGAGAGTCAAGAGTTACAATAAGTCTTCTCTCTCCCAATGGTGAGGTGCTTTATCACAGCAACAAAAATGAAACTAAACATTGTTTTATTCAATGACACAATAAAAGTCATCTCCAGTGCAATGAGGCAAGAAGACAGATATTCAAAGTCTAAAATAAACTATAAGGCCATCTTCTTCATGGTAGATCAAATGAAGAAATATCCATAGAAAAATGTAATGAAATTGGCTAAGAGAGAGTAATGATAAAGAGAAGGTACTGAAAGGAGAGAGAGAGACATATTACATATAGGAGAGTATAAAAGGGAAGAGCCAAAGAATAACATCATCATCATCATCATCATCATCATCATCAACAACAGGGTGATGAAAGATATTAAAGATCAGTTTAAAAACCAAAAGTGTTAACTTAGAGTTGTATAACCAAAAGTTTAAAAGCTAATTTCAAATCTTAAAGATTGAAAGATTTTTTTTTTTCCGTAGAATAAGTAGAGATGTTGGCTTGCCAGGAAGCCAGCGCTGTTGAAGTGTGAATGTCATCCCTTTATGAAAGCTGAAAAAAAAATATAAAATTAAAATTTGGATTCAGAAGACACAATCTTAGTATGGCATAAGTGGAAAATGTGAACAGCTTTGCTCTTCTTCTATAATCTAAAAGTTTGTTATTGTATTTATTTATCTTAATATGGCTTGGAGTGAAAAAGAAAGGACAAGGTGTTTTGATGTTTGTTAAATGTTTGCAGATTTAAAAAAGGTTAAAGAAAATTGTGGAAAGAACAAGAAAGAATGAATGGAGGGAAGTGCTATTATAAGCATTGGGAAGTAAAAAAATAGAAGCAAACTTTAAAGTATTGGGCCAACCATGAATAAAAACAAAGAACTAATCTAATAATCCAACAGTGAACATGAACTGGGATATTTAAAAGAAAGAAACAAAAAGAAGATAAAAGAAAAGTATAGAACAAAACCCGACCATGCAAGTGGCATTGTCAAATGAGGACCATGTGATCCATTGCGAAAAGTACAGAATGTTTGTGGTTCCATCAAGAGGCAGACACAAAGGTGTGGACATAGCTCAGTGGCAGAGCAGTTGCCTCCTGTAAGCTCCTAGGTTTAAACATGGTTGAAAAGCAAAGTCCAGGCAGGGAATGTGAGACACTAAGACTAATCAACTATGTTTTGCCTGTAGAAATGATTCTTTAAATCTGAAAATGAAAGCATATTAAATATGAAACTCTGGGAAAGAATACGCAAGATTAAATTATTAGGATGTGGATTATAAAGATGATCATACTATATAAAAATAAAAATTTCAGCAGATTCATAGTACTGTTTTTCATTATAGAAAATATATTAATCCAAAATATATGTGTTCCTTAAAAGCACTTTTAATAATATCTTCTAGTAGCTCTTAGAATCGAAGAAAACAATAGGCAAATTCATTATTATATATATTTCAACTTTCATTTTTTTATTTGTATTAAAATAGATTTTTTTCTCACATAATATATCATGGTTATGATTTTTTTCCTTCCTCCACTCCTCCTAGTTCCTAGCCACCTGCCTACCCATCTGGATTTGCCCTCTTTCTGTCTTATAAGAAAACAAACAGGTTTCTAAGGGATACTAATGAAATAAGATAAAAACAAAAACAAAAACAAAAAACCCAGAAAAATCCCTGACATGACATTATGAGACAAAAAAAAAATACCTCCAAAAACTTTGTTGAGTTTTTTCTTCATTGACCTGAGCATGTGGCCTACCTTTAAGAGTAGTGTGTTTCTCCAGTGAGATTCCCTTGGAGGAAACTAATGTCTCATTTGCAAGTGGCTATCATATTGGCATTCGAGTCTAGGTTAGGGATGGGGCATGTGAACATGTCTCTCCTTTCAGTAATAGGACCCCATCTGGTGCAGATCCACTCAGGCCCTGGGCATACTGCCTCAGTCTCTGTGAGCTATATGTGCTTCTATGCTTGACTTAGAGGGGCCTTGTACCTTGTATACTTAACTTGGTGTTCTCCATCCTCTGTGGCTGTTGTGTTTTTTTATCTATCTATCTATCTATCTATCTATCTATCTATCTATCTATCTATCTATCTATCTATCTATCTATCTGCCTTCTTTTCTGCAGGGTTCCCTGCATCTAGACTGGAGGGATATGATGGAGACATTCCATTGATGGCTGAATAGTTCAAGGTCTCAAATTATCTGCATAATGGCCAGTTGTGCGTCTCTGTATTTGTTCCAGTCTGCTTCAGAAGGAGGCTTTTACGATGATGGCTGAGCAAGGTACTGGTCTGTGAATATATTTAGAACAGAGGCATTTGGTTTTACCTGTGCTTTCTGCTGTCAAGTTCTTGGTCACCCAAGCAGTGTTGCATATGGGTTCCATCCTTTGGAATGGGCCTTAAGGCAAATCAGATATTGGGTGGTTACTCCCGTAGCATTGTGCCACCACTGCACCAGCATATCTTGCAGGCAGGACACCACCGTAGATCAAATAGTTTGTGGCTGGGTTGGTGTTTACATTTCTCCTCTGGTGACATGAAGAATACATTCCTGTATGGAAGACACTATGATGCAGGGGTGAAGGCTCTATGTAGGCACTAGCTTAAATTTTCTATGTTCACTGAATTGTGTAGATGTTGCCTTCAGCAATGTGGTTTTGCTGTCCATTTGTGAAGAGCAATCTATAGCCTTGACAAGTATGTGGTCAGTTTTGGAGAAAGTTTTCATGATGAGCATAGAAGAAGGTATATTGTTTTGTGTTGTGCATTTGGGAAGAAGGTATATGTTCTATAAATATCTGTTAGGATTATAATAGTCCATCATTTCTCTGTTTAGTTTCTGTCTAGATGTTCTATCTCTTGACTATTGTTGGCATTGAAGTCACCCATTGTTAGTGTGTAAGAGTCAGTAAGTGATTTAGACTTCAGTAGTGAACTTGTTTGGTACATACATGGTAAAAACTGGAAGGTCGTCTTGATGGATTTTTCTTTTGGTGAGTATCTAGTGTCCCTTCCTACATTTTCTGTTAGTTTTGGTTTGAAGCATATTTTTTTCTGATATCAATATTTTTTTCTCCATCCTTTTACCCTAACATGATGTCTAAATTAAGGCTAAGGTATGTTTTTTTAGAGGCAGCAGAGGGATGAACCCTGTTTTCTCATACATTCTGTTACTCTGTATCTTTTTGTTCGGTAATTGAGATCACTGATATTAATAAATGTAAATAAGCAGTGTTTGTTAATGACTTATATTATTGTGGTGGTAGTGATAGTGGTGATGCTGGTGGTGGTGGTGGTGGTGGTGGTGATGGTGGTGTGTGTGTGCAAGTGTGTGTCTACATTCATGTGTGCGTGTGTGTGTGTGTGTGTGTGTGTGTGTGTGTGTGTGTGTTCCCTTTTTTGATTTTCTGGTCTGGGATTGTTATTCCCTGTGTTTTCTTGGATGTATTTAACATCTTTAGGCTAGAATTTTCCACAAGGACCTTCTGTAGGGCTGGATTTTGGTTTCATTTGGTACTGTCATAAAATGTCTTACTTTTCTATTTATTGTGATTGGAAGTTTTGTTGGGTATAGGTTAACATCTGTGGTCTCTTAGTGTCTGGAAAACATCTTTCTTTGTCCTTCTGGCATTTAGAGTCTCCGTTGAGAAGTCTGGCATTATTCTAACATGTTTATATGTCATTTGGTTTTTTTTCTCTTGAATCTTTTAATATTATGTCTTTGTTCTGTATACTTTGTGTTCTGATTATTCTGTGCTTAAGGTACATTCTTTTCTGTTCCATTGTATTTGGAATTGTCTGCTTATAGTGCCTTTCAAAGCATTTTCTTCTTCTTCTTCTTCTTCTTTTTTTTTTTTTTTTAGATTAAGGAAAATTTCCTTTTATGATTTTGTTAAAAATATTTCCTGCGCCTTCGTGCCTTTGACCTGGGATTCTTTTTCTTTCTCTATTCCTATTATTCTTAGATTTGGCCTTTTCATAGTGTCCCAGATGTTCTGGATGTTTTGTGCCAGTAGTTTTTTGAGATTTAACATTTCCTTCCATTTTTTCTATAGAGTCTTCAATGACTGAGATCATCTTTTCCATCTCTTATATTCTGTTGATGAAACATGCCTCTGAGGTTCCTTTTTGAGATTCTAAAATATTGATATACATATTTCCATTTGTTTGGGTTTCCTTTATTGATTCTATTTCCACATTCAGTTCTTGAACTTTTTTTTTTTAAATCAGTTTCTTCCATTTTTTTTTTTTATAGACTTCTTTAAGGGATTTAATCATTTCCTCTTTAAGGACCTCTATCAGACTCACAGAGGTTTTTCAAGTCTTTTCTTGTGCTTCAGGTATGTTGCAATTCTCAGGGCCCACTGTGGTAGGGGTGCTCTGCTCTAATGGAGATGTGTGGCGGTGGCTGTTGGTAATTGTGTTTTCATGTTGGCATCTAGGAATCTAAATTTGGGGAAATGGTAATTCTAGATATTAATATCTAGTCTTGTTTTTGTTGGGTGGATATTTTGTTCCTCAGTTTCATTTGTCTTGTCCTTGCTAGTTCTTAGGAGGGTGGGGTAATTGTGTGTCACCAAGTAGGACATTATTCTGGGATTCTAACAGATGTAACAACTGGGGGTTTTATTTCAGATAAAATATGTTTCTATTGGGAGTGATACTTAGAAATGGGGATAGGCTAAGAGGCAGTCATGAGGGGATAATTGGGGTATCCTACCAGGATCTACTCATTTTCTGGGAATGGAGAGAGAGAATGAAGAAAGACCACAGAAAAAGGTCTGATTGAGAAAGAGGGATGAGATGCAGGGGATTGATTAGATTTGGAGGGATGAAGGATGAAGTGAAGATCTTCAGTTAGCCTACCTGCTATGCTGGCAGAAGTGGCTTGTGACTTCCAAGTTAATGCCTCTTGGAGTTGTGGTCTGGGATAAAGCAATAAGTGGTTTGAAGGAAGTTTGGAAAAAGAGATCTGCCCAATCCACTGGAGAAAGGGGCAGACAGGAAGAGGATGTCATGGCAGGTGGTTTGCTGCAGAGCTGGGGATGAGACTGGCAGGTTGGATTTGGAAGAGGGGAGAGAGGGGGTGAAAAATCTGGTATTAGCCTGTCTGCCTCTTTGGTTGGAGTGGCTTGTAGGTTGCCAAGAAATGCCTGCTGGTGGTGTAGGGTGCTGCGATAAAATAACAAGGAAGGGGCAAGGAAGTTTGGAGAGGAGAGAGAACATTCATCTCTCGAGAGCAATAGAATGAACAAACCTAAAATGAAGCTGATAGGGAAAAAATGACCATCAGTCTCAACCATCACGAACTCACTCAGCAGTTTTTTGGTATTTAACTAACAGCAGCGTATGTCATCTTTTCCCCTCCTGCACAGTGAAAATGTACTATGATGGTTCATGGAACTGGTTCTCAATAACTGTGAAGAACTTAAAGATTATAATATATCTTCTTTAACAGCAATACAATTATTTTAAAAAATCAGTAACAAAATTTGAAGCTGGGTATGGTGGTGCCTGCTTGTAGTATTAGAACTATACTGTCTGGCAAGAAATGTTAATTTTGATGACAGTATAGGCTGCATAGCAAGCTCTGGCTACCATGGCATCAAACTTCACTCCTCACCCTCCAAAAAAATGAAAACTTCAGTACTTGGAGAGTAAGTATGGGTAGTGTAAAGGAAATAATCTAGTTTCAATAGAAACTAGAAAGTATTTTGAGTGCATTAGATGAAATCAAAATATGATAGAAAAATTTGTGGGCTATAGACAATTTTTTTAAAAAAAAATTCATACACTATTGAAATGGAAGTTTCTGGATGTATCATGTGATGCAGACTCATGTGGTGTTTTGCTGAGGTAAGACGCAAAAGAGGACACATGATGTTGGAAAAGAGTATAAAGAACAGTGACGGGGTGTGTGCAACACTCTGTTTGTCTCCTATTATCTTTGTTTTATTGAGAGGGATATAGTAGAGAACTTCTTCTGGCTTTTGGATTGTCCTAGTTGCTCATGCTGGCTCGTCCAGATTTATTGAGGCCTGGGGGTTTCTGCTGGAAACCCTGCTGGAAGCTGCTGCTACTCTTTTGTGTTTGGTATCCTGACACTATTGAACTGAACTGCTGGGATCCTGACCATGGGCATTGGAATCACCTCAAGGAACTCCGTCTAAACAGCTCCACACCCCCTTGTCCTGTTTACCTTCTTTTCTCCACTACCTTTGAAAGCTGGGCTAGAAACTGGGTCACAGCATTTGAGAACCCTTACTAAAAGTATGGTTTGAAAATTTTAAGCTTACTCACTATGTTCTAATGCCAGAAAATAAATACTAGTGTTTCTAATGAAAAAAAATAATTTTTTTGCCATACAGAAAAATTAGCAGAGTGAATATTAAATAAGAAAAACTAAGAAAAATAATATCTAACTCAATTAAATACAAAACAAACCATAAGGGTGGAGATGAGGGAGACTATAATATATTTCACACATATATAGGATTTCCAAAACATATTAGTAATAAACACAATCAATAGAGAAAATGTCAGAAGTGAAATGATGGTTTTCTAAAAGATACTACATCATTTTGAGCTAGACTAGTAGAAGAGGAGAAGGTCAGGAGAGGGAACCAAGTTCACGCTCCAAGGGATGAAGGACTCTGAGTCTCATCTACTGTGAACATATTTATTCAAATATATTAAAAATATCAGAGAGACTGATAAGTGCCAAAGCAAGCAGATCCTTTTAACCCAAATTACTAAAGACTACATAATACAAAAGAAAAAAAATCAAGCTTGACTAAAATATATTTGAAATATTTTCTAACTAAGAACTTTCTAAAAAGAAAACTTTAAGTCCAAATGGCTTCACTTGTGAATTCTATTAAGTACTTCATAGAAAGTCCATACCTATCTACTCTGAGAAAATCAAGAGGATGAAATATGTCTCACCTCATTTTATGAAACCAGTACTATTTTGTTTCAACAATAATAAATGCACATTATAGGAACGGGAAATACTGATCAGTAATTTTCATACACACACACACACACACACACACACACACACACACACACACACCACACACACTATAGTTAATAGAAATTTAAAACATGAAAGCCAGCACTATCAAAAAAGGATAAATGATTACCACCATGTGGATTTCATTGCAAGAATTCTAAGTTGATTCAATAGTTCATCTGAATCATATAAATGAACCAGTACAAGTGAAACTGCATACATCATTTCCTAGAAAAAAATCTATGGGACTTAATTGTCATTTAAGTTAAAAAAAAAAGTGGTTGGTGATCACGTAGCTCCATGGTGTAGCACTTTGTTAAGCACGTGCACAGTCCCATCACCAGCAATAGAGAAAACACAGCAACTCTTGACACCTTAGTACTGTAATAGAATTTTGTGAGTATGATGAATGGCATACAAAGGATCTGTAGTAAACGTCACAGTTAACATTACAAAAGTGTATATATTCCCTTAATATCTAGAACAAGAAAGTCTGAAAGGTCTCCATATTATTGATTAGACATATGCTAGAATCTTATCCAATTTAATATGACAAGAAATAAATGGATTTTTGTCCTTTATTTTATTTAATTTTTTTTTTTTACTTCCACATAGTTCTTCTGCACATACAATTTTCTTATTCCTATAATGGTTGTGTTTTTCTTTGTAAATACATGCTTGTCATGCATTGATAGGTACATGTTTGTGCATATGTTCCTGTATGTGGAAGACAGAGAGCAATGTCAAATAACTTTTTCCATTGCTGTTTCCCTTCTATTTTAAGAAAAGATCTTTCACTGAATCTGGATTTTGCCCATTCTGCTAGACTGGTTGACCAGCAAGCTCTAGGAAATCCTCCTCTCTCCTTTTTTTCTAAAACTAAAATGATAAGATCATGCCACCACATTCAGGTTTTACATGGGGACTTGGGATCTGAGGTCAGTTTTTCGTGCATGATTGACAATCAATTTACTGAGTCATATTTGCAGCCCAGTAAAGTCTTAAAGGAACTATATAAAATTTCTAGAAACAAATGACTTTCTCTCTCTCTCATGACTCTCTCTCTCTCTCTCTCTCTCTCTCTCTCTCTCTTTCTCTCTGTATGTGTTTTTGTGTATACCTATATGAGTATGAAAACACATACAATTTCTAGAGGAAATATTTTTATTGTACCTAAAAACTTAAAATTCAACAATAATAAGTAAAATAATTCTTTTTAATGAAACAGTAGGCAGGGCTTAGACACTTTCAACAAAAGATAAACAAATGGCTGGTAAGCATAGGAAGATATATTTAAGGTATATTTGTATCTGAGAAGTTAACATTAAAAGTCAAGTAATTATAAACCATTATGCACTTACTTCTATGCCCCAAATATAAGAGGTTGGCAATATCAAGTGTTAAAAAGGATTAAGAAACAAGATGTGGTGGCTTCTTTTAATCCCAGCAGTTGGGAGGCAGAGGCAGGTGAATCTTTGCAAGTTCATGGTCAGTCTGATCTACAAAGGGATTTCCAGGCAAGCCACAGTTACACAGTGAGACCTTTTCTTAAAAAACAACCCAACCAAACCCAAACCCAAACTCATTGAAACCAAACAAGAAAGGATTAGGAATCTGTTTTGTTATATATGGCAATATAAAATTGGTTCAACCTTGGAAACTTTGGGGCAACTTTTTTTTTTTTTTTTTAATTCAAATAACTAACAGATAAGTTAGTACAAAATATGTCAAATTTCCATGGAACAGTCCTTTGTGATGGTTTGGTTTTTCAACTTGTTACTACTTAGAACCAATCAGGTGGGAAAAGAATCTCAATGAGAAATTATCTACATGCTTTTGACTGTGTGTTCTTGATTATCTCTATAAAGTTAACTGATGTGAGAAGATTTAGCCAACTGTGGACAGCACCAAGTCTTAGGCAAGGGCTCCTGAACAATTTAAGAGTAGAAAAATCGAGCCAAGCACTAAGATTCGGGCAAGAAAGCAAGCAAGTAGGCAAGCAAGCAAACAAACAAGCATGTTCTGTGTTTGTTTTTTGTTTGTTTGTTTGTTTGTTTTTTACTCTTGAGTGTGCACATGATGTGATTGGCTCTCCCAAGTCCCTTCTACCTTCCTGATCTGATGGAATATAAACTGGAATTGGAAAATGAATAACCCCCCTTTCCTTCACCATCGCTTTTTTCTCAGGATATTTAATCACAATAGAAGTGAAACTGAGACATCCCCAAAAGGAAAAGGAAAAGGAAATAGTGTTGCTTCAAAATCTTCTACACAAATATTTATATTAGATTTATTTACTTTAGATTCTGGTAATTTATCAAGTAAATGGGGTTTTCCTGAGTACAATCTTACTTCCTCCTTCTCTAATCATCTTATTATCTTTTTTCCTATTTGCATTAAAGCTCAATTTGTTTCCTTTTTTAAAGTTTCTATGTTGGAAACTTAGTTTATTGATCTTGTACCTTTCCCCTTTCCTAGCACTTTCCTTTAATTGGATATATTTTTCTTTCAACACGGATTGTACGCAATGTTCACAAGTTTAGGTAAGTTTTCATTGAGACAGATGTTGTTTTTGCAGAATCTCTTGAGGAACATTTTGATACATGGATTATTTGGAAGCTTTCCAGCTCTCTCTCTCTGTTATTGATTTCTACTTTAATTACCCGGTTATCTGACAATGTAATTTATACTATTTTTGGACTTTCAAATATGTTAATGTGCATTTTATGGCTTGAATATGGTCCATCTCGGAGAATACTTCATGCAAGATTGAGAAGAACGTGTGTTTGGCAGCTGTTGGAAGGAATATTCAAATTGATTGATGGTGCTGTTCAGGTCAACGACATCCTTACTGATTTTCTGCCTGCTTGATCTATCAATTGCTGACAGAAGTCAGTTGAAATCCCTGAACATAATAGTGGCCTTGTCAGTTTCCCCTTCAGATTTATCAGTTTCATGTTCAATTGGTAACTTCACACACAGTTACTATCCTGTGTTCTCTCTCTCTCTCTCTCTCTCTCTCTCTCTCTCTCTCTCTCTCTCTCTCTCTCTCTCTCTCTCTCTCTCTCTCTCTCTCTCTCTCTCTCTCTCTGTGTGTGTGTGTGCATGTGTGTGTATGTATGTCTGGGAGATGAGAATTGACCTGTTCTTTATGATCACTGTTGTTTTTAAGTTTACTTTTTAAAAGAGCTTTTTGTAGTATCAGTAGGGTAGTATATTTTTCTCCAGTCATCTGCTTTTATCTACTGTTTGAATGTTTACTAAAGAGAATGTGTTGTTCGGTGTTTCTAAAAAGCCTTCTGTAATAATCTATGCCCCTTTCCCCTTTACTTTGTTTTTTGGAATTAAAGACTCACTGTCTAACTCATGCCATCCTCTTTCTTGTGGTCCCCCTGCCTCTGCACTCTAAGTGTTAAGATGGCAGATAACAGGTCTAATGTTTTAATCTCTGTCTTGTAATCTTTACACTATTCATATTTGAGCTGATGAATGCTTTAATGGATTAAGTGTTTTCATGGTTATAACTGTTTTCTATATGTGGCCAGAGCCTTTTTTTTTTTTTTCCTTCTATCCTATTTTTAGTTAAAGATTTGTAAGTGATTCCATTTGGCTCTCTTAATATATACTATCAATCACAGTTCTTTACAAAAATGTTTTAATGCCGTTTTAGAGTTTATAATATATGTCTTAAACTACTATTCATATATTTAAAAGTAATATTATGCCATTTCCTATAGGGTACAAATATGTGATAAAAGAATATTTCCAATTATTACCAGATATTCTGCCCTGTCCTTTGTAACATTGCCTTTACCAAAAATATATAATTCCCAAGACTGTTATTAACTTTATTTAACTTGTTGATGGACAGCAGAAAGATGCATATCTATTTCCCATTTATTCTTTTTCTAATGATTTTTTTCTTATGTCCTCCAAATTTTTTCTGTATTATTTTCCTTTCATTTTATTTCTTTGTGTGTGTATATATGTGTGTTTTCTGTGTTGGTGTGTATATATGTAGATGTTCCTGTCTTTGTTTATGTATGTTATGTGGAGACCAGACTACAACTTCAACTACTGGTATGTAGGAGCTGTTTCCCTTATTTTTGAGACAAACTCATTTTTTTCTTTTCTTTTTTTCTTTTTTTTTCTTTTTTTATTGAATGTGTTGTTTTCATTTACATTTCAAATGCTATCCCTTTTCCAGTTTACCCCTCCTCAAACTCTCTATCCTCTCCCCCACCCCCTGCTTCTATGAGGGTGCTCCCCCCACAACCCACCCACTCCCACCTCACCGCCCTAGCATTTCCCTACACTGGGTTATCAAGCCTTCACAGGACCAAGGGTTTCTCCTCTCATTGATGTCAGATAAGCCCATCCTCTGCTACATATGCAGCTGAAGCCGTGGGTCTCTCCATGTATACTCTTTAGTTGGTGGTTTAGTCCCCGGTAGCACTGGGGGGTCTGGTTGGTTGTTGTTGTTCTTGCTATGGAGTTGTAAACCCCTTGAGCTCTTCAGTCCTTTCCCTAACTCCTCCACTGGGGCTCCCCAGCTCAGTCAGAGTTGGGTGTGAGCATCTGCATCTGTATTGGTCAGGCTCTGGCAGGGTAGGAGACAAACTCTTTCTAGCTTAGAGGTCATCAAGTAGGCTCAGATGGCTTTCCACTGAATCCTAAGGATCAGCTTGCCTCTACCTGCCCAGTACAGGATAACAAGATGTATGACTAAGCCTGAGTTTTTGTACCTGGATTGGAGAAATCAAACTCTTATCTCTGCAGTGGCACTTCCTTACTGATCTTATTTCTCAGTCCTTGCTTCATTTTTTTTGAAAAAATTTCCTTTGAACACCTTGAAGGTAAGTAGGTCTACAAAACACAAATTCCCTCAGGCTTTGTTTGTTTCACAGTATCTTTATATCTTCTTTAGTTTTAAAATGACATAGCATTATACTACCCTCCTTAAAACCACAAAGTATGGAAATTGGTTCTCATGTCCTTCGACAATGTCTGTTGCGATATCAGCTGTCACTCTTCTACTTGACTCTCAGAAAATATGCCTTCCGTCTGATTTAAGATTTTTCTTTTAGTTTTGAATATGCTATTTGAAGATTTAGGATTTGTTGATGCTAGTCTCAGCATCCTAAGTGTTTGTTTCTGCTATTAGTTTTGGAAAAATTCATGGTCATTCTTACTTGAGATAATTCTTCTGTTACTTTCTTCTTTTTCTGGTGTTCCAATGATGAAAAAAAAAAGTTTCAACATTTGATATTTACCTACAGCTCTTAATCTCTGCCCCCTGGCTCTTCTCTTTAGGTTGCAGTTCAGGAAGGTCATTTTGACCCTTCATCAAGGTCGGGTTTGTTTTTCCCTGCTTAATCAGGTCAAATCTGATGAGATCATAAACACATTTTTTTTTTTTAATTTCTATTTTCCATTGCAATTTTTTATGTTTGTTTCTGAACTTATCTTCAATTCTTTCTCACAATTTCAACATCTCTGCTTTTATTAACCCTCTCGTCTATTGTAATCCATAAAATAGTAACCTCAGGTATTTTAAATCCTACTATCTAATAATTTCAACATCGGAGTTATATCTGAATCAGACTCCAGTGCTTTTTTTTTTTATTTTTTTATTTCCATTAAACCTTATTTGCTTTCTTCTCCCATATCTCACAATTTTTGTTGGGCACCGAATTTTGAACTGGGTAGCAGGAACTGATGTGTATGAACTTATGTGATTTGTAAGGACTTAATGTTACTTGAAAATGTGTGTTTAATATTTGCTGTAGATTAGGCTTGTATCTGATTTGGTCTCCTGTTGATTTTGGACTTTCCTAAGAGTTCATCAGAGTGAACCTGTATCTTATTGATTCACCTGAAACCCACTATTTTGCTAGAGCCTTATCTTTGAGAAAAAGTGGTAGAACCTTCCACTAATGAATAAAGATTTCAGGGGACCGATCGCTGGGTGAGGAGTAGGCGGGACTTCCGATCAGAAAGACAAAGCAGGGAGGGAGGAGAAATACTTCCTTTGGGATGGGAGAAATGGTGGAGTACAGAGTGTAGGTAGGAATCCCCCCC
>NC_034610.1:40802471-40812598 GCF_900095145.1 Mus pahari | reverse complement strand
CCCCCCGTTCAGGTGGTGGATCCAGGATCCACTACTGGAGGATTTATAGCTTAGAATAGCTAACACATTAGGGTGCTTGTTGCTGCACCAGCAGTTGTGTTACCTGTTGATTCTAAAACTAAGATTGTGTGGTGTTTTCCTTCATGCTGCAACTCAGCTGGGTTCTAGAGAAAAGTACACAGGCAGGGTACCCCAGCCAGCCACGAGAATTTGAAAGCATGTGGTGTGAGTGGCAGTGGCCTGCCATGGGAACTTAGCAAGCTGGATGGAGAGACTTCGGAGCTCTGAGTCAGAGATGTCGGGCTGAGAAAAGACCAGCCTGTCCATCAGTACCACGCTGGTGGTTGCGAGGATTGCTTTTTGAGTATTTCACACAACAAGCAAAGGTGCAACATCCGATTACTTTGGAGTTAAATCATGGTTATGCATATGTCTTGACGCCGCCTGTCATCTTTATGGACTTTTCAGAAGTAGATGTGCTACCAAACTTGTCCCCTTTGTGATTAGCTACTCAACGGCTTTTCTGTCTATTGCATTCCCTTTATGTGTTTAAAGCTCTACCTTTTCAGATGAAATGGGAACTTTGGAGAGGCTGGAGTAGGAATAGTTTCCTAGTCTCGCCTCCTCCTCCTCCTCCTCCTCCTCCTCCTCCTCCTTGGAGAATTTGGGTTTGTTGTACAGAAGCTATAGATCAGTGGATCTCAACCAATCGTTTGTAACCCCTTTTAGGAGATTGCATATTGGATATCCTGCATATTGAATATCAATATTGTAATTCATAGCAATAGCAGAATTACAGTTATGAAGTAGCAATAAAATAAATTTTATAGTTTGGCATCACCACAACATGAGAGCTGTTATACAGGTCATAGCATTCTAAAGGTTTAGAACCACTGCACTAGATAATGTGATTATTTCTCTTTTGCTCAGCAAGAGCTAGAAGTGATCTTATCTTTATCTTCTTATATTTTCCTCGAGACTGTGGTAAATTGGAATTCTATACTAGAAGGTCCATAACCTAAGCTTCCAAATAGCTTTCAGGATCATGGTCATTCTAGTAATGTTTAAAAATTACCATTTTGGTGTTCTTACCTCTGTATGGCTTTAGAGATGTTTCTTCCAGACAGGCAAATCTGATCTCTGTGGTCTGGATACACATGTACTTCCTGATTTAGGGGTACATGTGTACTTGGTGGTCTCATTTAATCAGCAGTAAAAGTAAACGACTCACATTCAGTTTCTACCACCCTTTCTTACAGTTATAGTAGTAGTCCTCTCCAATCTATGTCAAGAGTTAACACCAGAAGTTCACAGACTCATGGTAGCTTCATTCATTCATAGTTGATAACCAGGAAATCTGCGAAAACATCCATCAATGCACATTTGAACAGATAAAATCATTTGATATAATCATATACCAATACCAATGGGATGAAGAAAAGAAAAAAGAGAGCATAAAGGGAGTGAATGGAAGCAAAGAATAATGATATACATGCAGTCATTTTGCATGCTAATTAGACATTAATGCAAAATCTGCTTTATATATGAGTCTATTTATAGATGATTAAGGAACAGAACAAATAGATTATAATGTTAGAAAGTAGACTTGAGGATGTCACAGATAATATGTTGTAGCTTGATTTAAAAGGAGTAATACATGGTTATGGAAAATCTGTATTACAGCATTGTTTATATGGATAGAAGTCAAAATCATCATATTATGCCCATAAATATGGTATACTACAATAAAAGACCTATTGGAGGTATAACTATACCTGATTTCAAGCTATATTACAGAACAATAGCAATAAAAATACTCCCTGCTATTTGCATAAAACCATGTTGATCAATGAAGTCAAATCAAAAACCCAGAAGTAAATCCACACACCTATGGACATCATTTTAAAGAAAGAAGCCAAAATTATACAATGGAAAAAGAAAATATCTTTATCAATTTGTGCTGTTCTAAAATGGATATAGAAGAATGCAAATACATCTATATATATTACACTGCACAAAACTCAAGTCCAAGTGGATCAACAATCACATCATAAAACTAAATACACTAAACCTGATAGAAGAAAAAGTGGGGAATAGTTTTAAACACATTGGAGTAGGAGACAACTTTTGAATGCCTGTAGCATGTGCACTATGATCAACAGTTAACAAATGGAACCTCATGAAACTGAAAAGCTTCTGTAAGGCAAAGGACACTGTCAACAGGACAAATAGTTAGCCTATAGAATAGGAAAGATCTTCACCAACCTCACATCTGACTGAGGGCTGATATTGAAAATATGTAAAGAACACAGGAAACTAGACATCATCAAACCAAACAACTCAGACCCAAAAGCACATGCATGGTACGTGTTCCCTAATAAGTGGATATTAGCAAAAACAAGCAACAACAACAAAAAACAAAAACAAAACAAAACGAACAAACAAAAAAGAACGTACAGAATACCCAGGATACAGTCCACAGAATTCAAAAAGGTTAGCAAACCAAAGGGCCCAAGAGAAGATGTCTCAGTCCCACTTGGGAGGGTGAGGAAAGCAGTCACAGGAGGGGGGTGTGAGGGAGGCTCATGGATGGGAAAGGTTACAGGGAGGGGAAGAGAGGAACATGATCAGGTATTGGGTGGGGGAAAAGGACTGAAACCCTGAGGATCAGCAGAAAGAATGGAAACAGGCAACTTCAGGAGGTGGGAGATGGTGTATGTGTGTGGGGGGGACTCCAGAATGTACCAGAGACCTGGGAGGTAAGAGACTCTCAGGACTCAAAGGGAGGAACCTTAGATGAGATGCCTTGCAGTAGGGAGATAGAACTTGTGGAGTCCACTTCTATCACAAGGACAGAGCATCAAGTGAGGCTTGCCGTCCCACAGTCAAAAACTCTGATCCATTATTGTTCTTGTCTGTAAGAACTGTAAGGACAAAAATGGATGATAGCCTGAGGTAAAGGAGGTTCAGCAACAGCCCCAAAGTGGGATCCAGCTCAACGGGAAGCCCCAAGACCTGCCACCATTACTGGGGCTATGGAATGCTCACAAAAAGGGACCTGTCATCACTGTCCTCTCAAAGACCCAACAAGGAGCTGGAAGAGTCAGATGCAGATATTTGCTCCCAGACAGTGGACAGAAGCTACTGACTCCTGTAGTAGAGTTGGGGGAAAAGCTTGGGGGAGGGGGGCGCTGGGGAGGAGAGTGACCCTGTGGGAGATCCAGCAGCCTCAATTAACCTGGACCCCTGAGATCTCTCAGTCACTGAACCACCAGCTAGGCAGTGTACACCAGCTGATGTAAGGCCCCCAACACATGTTCAGTGGAGGACTACCTGGTCTTTGTTCAGTCAGAGAAGATACGCCTAACCCTCAAGAGACTGGAGGCCCCAGGGATTGGGGCTTCTGGTAGGGTGAGGAGGGTGGGGACATCCTCGTGGAGATGGGGGTGGGGTGGGAGGAAGAAGAGGTATGGGATGTGGGACACTCAGGATGGACTGGGAGGGGGGATAGAATCTGAAGTGTAAAAGAAAGATTAAATATAATTTTACAAAAATGGGGTGCATTTTTATCTACATAGAGAATTCTCAACTCCTACCCAGCCACAAATCTTTTGACAGACAATTGAGTCTGCCTCCAGGATGTGCAGGGGTCAAGATGGAGCAGGACTCAAGATGGAGCAGAAATTGAGGGAATGGTCAACCAATGGCTGGTTCAGATTGAGATCCTTGCCATAGGGAAACCACTTCTGATTCTGTCAATGATATTCTGCTATAGTTCCAGACAGGAGCCTAGTATAACCGTTATCAGAGAGTGTATTGGCTAATTTTGTGTCAACTTGACACAGGCTGGAATATCAAAAGCAGTATGGAAATGTAAGCCGAATAAACCCTTTCCTCCCCAACTTGCTTCTTGGTCATGATGTTTGTGCAGGAATAGAAACCCTAGCGATAGAAAGAGATGCAGAGATTCACAACTGAACATTAGGCAGAGCTCAGGGAGTCTTGTGGAAGAGGGGAGGAAGGATTGTAGAAGCCAAAGGGACCAAGGATACAAGAAAACCTACAGAATCAACAAGCTGGGCCCATTGAGCCTCATAGAGTCTGAACCACTAACAAAAGAGCATGCGTGGGACAGACCTAGGTACTCTTTATATATGAAATAGTTGTGTAGCTTGGTCTTCATGTTGGACTCCTAACAGGAGGAAGAGGGGCTGTCTCTGATTTTGTTGCTTGCCTTTGTTGGCTAATTTTGTAACCTGTCCCCCTAATTGGGATGCCTTGTCTAGCCTTGACAGCAGTAGATGCACCTAGTCTTATTGCAACTTGATATGCCAAGACTGGTTGATGGCCAATGGAGGAGGAGTAGATGGGGAAGTAGGCAGAGGAAACTGAGAGGAGAGGAGTGAGGGGGAAACTATGATTTTTGAGAAATATATATTGTGAAATATATATTGTGATATATTTTCATTCTGATAGTAAACATTTAAAATATTTTGGAATACTTAATTTGCAGGATTTTCAAAAACCACTTCCAAATTATTTAGGCATAATTTTATTCAAGAAACAAAGTATTTGATATTAAAATATATTAAACCAAAGTACCTAAGTAAATTATTGAATATTGGAATATTGCATAGCCAAGAATTGGTTGGCTTATTTTTTATTTGTTTGTTTTGTTTTCATGACAGGGTTTCTCTGGGTAGCCCTGGCTGTCCTGGAACTCCCTCTGTAGACCAGGCTAGCCTGGATCTCATTAGATACCAGTCTCTGCCTCTCAAGTGCTGGAATTAAAGGGGTACCCTACCACCCCCAGGCCAGTTTGGCTGCCTTGCTATTGTGAAGACAACCATTCTCTACAACATGATTTATACATGTGCTGTCTCTTTGAACCAAAGTCTCAGTTGCTACCTTTGTAGAAGTTGAGAAAGAAATTCTAAATTCATATTCAAATGCAAAGAACAGGTATAGTCTTGAGAAAAGGTATGACTAGAATCAAAGCCTTTGCATGACCTGACATCAAGTTTTACTAATTGACAATACTCAATGCACTAGACATTGGTCAAAGAGAGACCACTTCATATTGTGTATTAGCTTTTTAAATACATGACAAACTTTCCATCTAACAGAATAAAAACAATTGGTAATATTTAAAAGAAGAGCTACATTATTAATGTGACAGAGGAGAAAGTCACATGCTAACCTAAGTTTCCTACCTGATTGATTCTGCTATGAATCAATAGGATTTCAAGAAGAAAGTATAAGAAAAACTTAAATCACCTGAAAGAGGAGAATTTTAATAAAATATACAAAAAATTAAGAAAATCTTGATAAGAAAAATTTTATTAAAATGCCTAAGTATTTAAAATAAAAACAGAGGGCAAAATCTGTTGAAAATATATACAAATGACAAACAATTATATATAGAACATAATAATAAGAATAATCTACAGTAAGTCAGGCAACCTAATTAAAAATCAATAAAAAAAAAACCAGGAAATTCTTTATATAGATGACATGTTGTCTTTCAAACATGTTAGAAGTCATCAGTCATGAGAGAAATTCAGCTAATAACCATTTTTTAAGAATCTAATATTTACCTATTGAAATGGATAAAATAAAAATAAGTCAAAGCCCAGAAGTACCAGCTTCTTCATGATGTACAGAAACTGGAGCTGTAATAGATTATGTGGTTTAAACTAGAACCATTGTTTTAGAAAATTCCCTGACATTATCTGTGCAGGCTAATTATACTCAGAATGTGTGACTTAGGATCATTACATCTCAATATGTTTTCAAAGATAAATATGTTAATATTTACATAAACATATTTATATTGTTGTATATGATTGCTAACAGCTGAAAACTGGCCTCAGCACCAATAAATAACAGATGAATTCATGAAAATTATTTGGTACAGTCATACAGTGGAACATTCTAGATGGACTCATCTCATACATCTATTTTTGCATGAAAGAAGTCACTCAAGAGTACATACGTGTAATTTCTTCTATACAAAGGTCAAAAACAGACCTTTTGCTAGATATTAAGTAGTGGGCCTATGGAAGACTTTATTTTATTCTAATAACTATTGTACTGTTTGATGTGAATGTTTTTACAGTAAAACTCTCACTTAGTAAAATGTTTTCAGGTCATTTCTTAAGATTTATACACATACACTTCAATAAACGTTTATAACAACATACTAAAAGAGCATAGGAGAATAAAAAAATCTGGGATAGGAGAAGAGAAGAGAAACTATGAATACGAGTATGAATATAGATTGCAGTTCCAAGAAATTATCCTAAAGTTTTCAATTAATACTGGTTGCCTATAAATTTAAGTCACTTTAAAACATTCATAGCCCACAGAATTGATGACTTTGCAAAGCGCTTATCAGAGTTGATATTTTTAGAGAGCTACCAACAATGACATTATTCTTTGTCATCTGTTTTTCCAAATGGTTCAAAGCTTATGTTAGTATTGTTGTATTCTAGAGTAGTGGTTTTGATAAATGCTAGAAATAGTCTTAGCTAAACCATGTGTCCAGTTTCTGCCTGTCAGCACATCTAACTGAATGAGCATCTTCATCCATACATTGATGGAGTTTCCCTACCTAAAAGAGTTATTATATCTCTGACCCTGGATTTAAATTTGAGATGCACTTCTAAAAGATATAATAGTTTTGCCAGTCTTAAGCAATATGATTGGTTCAATACCTATCTTGCCACTTGTTTACAGCCCATTTACCTCGAAATTCTAGCTCAATTTCTATCTCTTCTATGTCACTTTTGTAATTGCTTCAACTTGTTTAAAGGCAGTGTGAACAAGGAGAACTCTCTGAATTTTTAGAACACATGACGTCTAGGTGTTAATAGAGCTTCATTAAAAAGGTTTTATGGCACCTAAGATTTTTTCACTTTATGAATTAGCATTTAATTAATATATTATCATGGTATTTAATTATGACCTTGTTAAGAAATAGCCAAGAAATTTCTCAGTGCCTTCAGACAGTGAATATTATTTTTCTTGCTCATAGCACAGCCCAAGGCTAATGCAGGTCATTTTTCATAATTTATAAACAAAAGATAAATTTTAATTTTTCATATGAGCCAGTTTGTACTTTTTATAAAGTGACCATATCTGTGGCACAACGAGAATATACCGGTCTCAGCACAGGAGAGCATGCGGGCAGCAGAAGCGACAAAGCTTCTGGGACAGGGTCCCTTTCAGGCCTTCATCTTCAGGCAGGAAGCAGAGCTGAGACCCAGACCTCTATGCACTTTCTCCACCAGAGGAGAGGCAGCCTCCAGGGAGGGCTTTCTGTTCTCTGGACCAGGTGGGACTGTCATCTTGTACCCTGGGTCCCAAAGAGACCAGTCTGCACAGGAGAGCATGGGGGCAGCAAAAGTGACATAGCTTCTGGGACAGGGTCCCTTTCGGCCTTCATCTTCAGCCAGGAGGCAGAGCTGAGCTCCAGACCTCTGCACACTTGCCTGCAGAGAGTACTCTGACCACTGAGACTCAGGAGGGAGTTGGACTCCCAGGAGTTCTGATAGAGGCTAACAGAATCACAGGAGGAACAAGCTCCAGCCAGAGACAGCTATAACAACTAACCCCAGAGATTACCAGATGGTGAAAGGCAAATGTAACAATCTTACTAACAGAAACCAAGACCACTCACCATCATCAGAACCCAGCATTCCCACCACAGCAAGTCCTGGATTCCCCAACACACCTGAAAAGCAAGATTCAGATTTAAAATCAAATCTCAGGATGCTGGTAGAGGATTTTAAAAAGGACATAAATAACTCAAATAAATACAGGATAACATGGCTAAACAGGTAGCAGGCCTTAAAGAAGAAGCACAAAATTCCCTTAAAGAATTATAGGAAATCACTACAAAACAGGTGAAAGAATTGAACAAAACTATCCAAGATCTAAAAATGGAAGTAGAAACAATAAAGAAAACCCAAAGGAAGACAACTCTGGAGATAGAAACCCTAGGAAAGAAATCAGGAACCATAGATGCGAGCATCAGGAACAGAATACAAGAGGTGGAAGAGACAATATCAGATGCAGAAGATTCCATAGAGAACATGGACACAATAATCAAAGAAAATGGAAAATGCAAAAATATCCTAACTCAAAACATCCAGGAAATCCAGGAAACAATGAGAAGAACAAACTTACAGATAATAGGAGTAGATGAGAATGAAAATTTTCAATGTAAAGGGCCAGTAAATATCTTTAACAAAATTAGAGAAGAAAACTTCCCCAACCTAAAGAAAGAGATGCCTATGAACATACAAGAAGCCTACAGAACTCCAAATAGGCTGGACCAGAAAAGAAATTCCTCTGACACATAAAAATCAGAGCAACAAATGCACTAAATAAAGATAGAATATTAAAAGCAGTGAGAGAAAAGGTCAAGTAATATATAAAGGCAGACCTATTAGAATTACACCAGACTTCTCACCAGAGACTATAAAAGCCAGAAGATCCTGGACAGATGTTATACAGACCCTAAGAGAACAAAAAATGCCAGAACAGGCTATTATACCCAGCAAAACTCTCAATTACCATAGATGGAGAAACCAAAGTATTCCATGACAAAGCCAAATTCACACAGTATCATTCCACCAATCCAGTTCTTCAAAGGATAATAAAGGGTAAACACCAACACAAGGACAGAAATTATGCCCCAGTCAAAACAAGAAAGTAATCCTTCGACAAACCTAAAAGAAGACAGCCGCAAAACAGAATCCCAACTCTAACAACAAAAATAACAGGAAGCGACAATTACTTTTCCTTAATATCTCTTAAAATTAATGGACTCAATTCTCCAATAAAAAGACATAGACTATCAGACTGGCTACACAAACAGGACCCAACATTTTGCTGCTTACAGGAAACCNACCTNAGGGAAAAAGACAGACACTACCTCAGAGTGAAAGGCTGGAAAACAATTTTNCAAGNNANNNGTCTGNAGAAACAAGCTGAAGAAGCCATTCTAATATTGAATAAAATTGACTTCCAACCCAAAGTTATCAAAAAAACCAAGGAGGGGCACTTCATACTCATGAAAGGTAAAATCTGCCAAGATGAACTCTCAATTCTGAATATCTATGCTCCAAGTGCAAGGGCAGCCACATTGATTAAAGAAACTTTAGTAAAACTCAAAGCACACATTGCACCTCACACAATAATAGTGGGAAACTTCAACGCCCCACTCTTGTCAATGGAGAGATCCTGGAAACAGAAACTAAACAGAGACACATTGAAACTAACAGAAGTTATGAAACAAATGGATTTAACAGATATCTACAGAACATATACCTTCTCGTCAGCACCTCATGGTACCTTCTCCAAAACTGACCACATAACTGGTCACAATACAGGCCTCAACACATGCAAAAATATTGAAATTATCCCATGCATCCTATTAGATCACCATGGATTAAGGCTTATCTTCAATAACAACATAAATAATAGAAAGCCAACATTCACGTGGAAGCTGAACAACATGCTCCTACTCATTGATTCCTTGGTCAAGGAAGAAATAAAGAAATTAAAGACTTTTTAGAGTTTAATGAAAATGAAGCCACAATATACCCAAACTTATGGGACACAACGAAAGCAGTCCTAAGAGGAAAACTCATAGCTCTGAGTACCTCCAAAAGGAAACTAGAGTGAGAATACACTAGAAGCTTGATGGCACTCCTAAAAGCTCTAGAACAAAAGGAAGCAAATATACCCAAGAAGAGTAGACTGCAGGAAATAACCAAACTCTGGGCTGAAATTAACCAAGTGGAAACAAAAAGAACTACTCAAAGAATCAGCCAAACCAGGAGCTGGTTCTTTTAGAAAATCAAGAAGATAGATAAACCCTTATCCAGACTAACCAGAGGGCACAGGGACAGTATCATGATTAACAAAACCAGAAATGAAAAGGGAGACATAACAACAGAACTAAAACATCATCAGATCCTACTACAAAGGGCTACACTCAACAAAACTGGAAAACCTGGATGAAATGGACAACTTCCTAGACAGATATCAGGTACCAAAATTAAATCAGGATCAGATTAATGATCTAAACAATCCCATATCCCCTAAAGAAATAGAAG
>NC_034610.1:40759645-40801031 GCF_900095145.1 Mus pahari | reverse complement strand
CAACAAAATGAGATCAAGGTGATACAAATTGGAAAGGAAGAAGTCAAAATATTACTATTTGCAGATGATATGATAGTGTATATATAAGTTACCCTAAAATTACACCAGGTAACTCCTAAACCTGATAAACAGCTTCAGTGCAATAGCTGGATATAAAATTAACTCAAAAAAAAAAAAAAATCAGTGGCCTTTCTCTATATAAAGGATAAACAGGCTGAGAAAGAAATTAGGGAAACAACACCCTTCACAATAGTCATAAATAATATAAAATAATTTGATGTGACTCTAAGGAAGTGAAAGATCTGTTTGATAAGAACTTCAAGTCTCTGAAGAAAGAAATTGAAGAAGATCTCAGAAGATGGAAAGGTCTCCCATGCTCATGGATTGGCAGGATTAACAGCCAAATTGGCTATCTTGCTGAAAGCAATCTACAGATTCATTGCAATCCCCATCAAAATTCCAACTGAATTCACAGAGTCAGAAAGGGCAATTTGCAAATCCATCTAGAATCACAAAAACCTAGGATAGCAAAAACTATTCTCAATAATAAAAGAAACTCTAGGGGAATCAACATTCCTGACCTCAAGCTGTACTACAGAGCAATTGTGATAAAAACTGCATGGTACTGGTACAGTAACAGACAGGTAGATCAATGGAATAGAATTGAAGATCAAGAAATGAACCCACACACTTGATCACACCTATGGTCACTTGATCTTTAACAAGGGAGCTAAAACCATCCAGTGGGGAAAAAAAGACAGCAATTTCAACAAATGGTGCTGGCACAACTGGTGGTTGTCATGTAGAAGAAGGTGAATTGATCCATTCTTATCTCCTTGTGCAAAGCTATAGTCTAAGTGGATCTAGGAACTCCACATAAAACCAGAGACACTCAAACTTATAGAGGAGAAAGTGGGGAAAAGCCTCGAAGATATGAATACAGGGGAAAATTTCCTTTACAAAACAGCAATGGCTTATGCTGTATGATCATGAATTGACAAATGGGACCTCAGAAAACTGTAAAGCTTCTGTAAGGCAAAAGACACTGTCAATAAGACAAAAAGACCGCCAACAGATTGGGAGAGGATCTTTACCAATCATAAATCAGATAGGGGACTAATATTCAAAATATGTAAAGAACTCAAGAAGATGGACTCAAGAAAATCAAATAACCCTATTAAGAAATGAATTATAGAGCTAAACAATAATACTCAACTGAGGAATCTTGAATGGCTGAGAAGCACCTAAAGAAATGTTCAACATCCTTAGTCATTAGGGAAACACAAATCAAAATGACCCTGAGATTCTACCTCACACCATTCATAATGGCTGTGATAAAAAATTCAGGTGACAGCAGATGCTGGCAAGGATGTGGAGAAAGAGGAACACTCCATTGTTTTGTGGGATTGCAGGCTGATACAACCATTCTGGAAATCAGTCTGGCGGTTCCTCTGAAAATTGCACATAGTGCTACTGGAAGATCCAGCAGTACCTCTCCTGGGCATATACCCAGAAGATGTTCCAACTGGTAATAAGGACACATGCTCCACTATGTTCATAGCAGCCTTATTTATAATAGCCAGAAGCTGGAAAGAACTGTGATGTCCCTCAATAGAGGAATGGATACAGAAAATGTGGTACATTTACACAATGGAGTACTACTCAGCTATTAAAAACAATGAATTTATGAAGTTCTGAGGCAAATGGATTGATCTGGAGGGTATCATCATGAGTGAGGTTACCCAATCACAAAAGAACACACATGATATGCACTCACTGAGAAGTGGACATTAACCCAGAAACTTAGACTACCCAAGATACAATTTGCAAAACACAGTCAAGAAGGAAGACTAAAGTGTGGATACTTCGTTCCTTCTTAGAATGCGGAACAAAATACCCATGGAAGGAGTTACAAAGACAACATTCAAAACTGAGATGGAAGGAAGGACCATCCAGAGACTGCCCTACTCAGGGATCCATCCCATATATAACCACCAAACCCAGACACTATTGCATACACCTGCAAGATTTTGCTGACAGGACCCTGATATAGCTATCTCCTGTGATGCTATTACAGTGCTTGAAAAATACAAAGTGGATGCTCACAGTCATCTATTGGGTGGAACACAGGACCCCTAAAGAAGGAGCTAAAGAAAATATCCAAGGAGCTAAAGGGATAGGCAACCCTATTGGAGGATTAACAATGTGAACTAACCAGTACCCCCCAAGAACTGTGTCTCTTGTTGCATGTGTAGCAGAGAATGTCCTAGTCAGCCATCAATGGGAGGAGAGGCCCTTGGTCTTGCAAAGATTATATGTCCCAGCACAGGGGAATGCCATGGTCAGGAAGTGGGAGTGGGTGGGTTGACAAGCAGGGCAAGGGGAGGGTATAGGGGACTTTGGGATAGGATTTGAAATGCAAATGAAGAAAATATCTAAAAAAATAAAATAAAAAATAAAAGAACATACCAGTCTCCCAGTTGTCCCTTTCTATTCCTTTGTTTGGTGTCTTTTCAGTTCTCAGCATATGATCATTTCCTAAATAATATTTAATCTTTACAGGCATTTTATATTTGTTAAAAAACTTCTTCCCATAATCAATTATTTTTAAACACCTCTTACTTAGCAATACAGAGTAACGTAAACAAAATGCATTTATTTAAACAACAGGCAGGAGATAATTACCTAACGTGTACAAGTGGTAATGAAAGACTTTTGGAAAAAATACAGCAAGGAGCTGTCAGTGGAAATGAGTTCTCTTTTAGTATGGATGATTTGATAATCTTTGCTGGGACGTGCAAAAAATTTCAGAAGAAAGGCTAAGCAAAATGTTAGTTGATTTTTGAGTATTTGCACATCTGACAGCTTCTATTTTTAGATTTTATTGATGAGACTAAATGCACTAAGTAGTAAAGTACTTGGGATTTCTTGTTAATTATCATTTGATATGCTTCTTTTCTAACATTAGCAAATCTCAGAGATAGTTTAGAGAAGGGTTTCAGACAGCCTGGTCCCTGGTCTGTCGACCAGGCTCTGGAAGACCTAGGAACATGGGAGATCCAGAGCCACTGAATAAGGTATACTAGAGGAAGCCTGTTTTCTACAGTTAATCTATCTCTGGGGACTTTCTTTAACAGAGTCAGAATTTCCATTGCTCCTACTGTATATGCATCCATGTCTAGAGAAAAATCACCTGAAACACTACAGTGGTATATAAGAATTACTTTGGGGATTGGAAAGGTAGTCAAAAGTAAAATCCTTTCTGTATAAGCTTGTGGACCTGAGTTTTGATTGTTTGTACACATAAGCATTCAAGCATCTGTAATTCCAACTTTTGGTAGGCTAAGACAACACTTGTTAGGCAGCTTGCCTTGCCAAATAAATGACTGAGCTCCTAGTTCAGTGAGAGACCTTATCTCAAAAATGTTAGATGGAGCCCTTCAGAGAAAGGCAGCTAATATTGACCCCTGGCCTTCCCGTGCATCCATACTTATATGTACATTGCCCCTCTCCCATAGTCACAGAAACATGCACAGAATATAATTATTTTTATGGTCTCATAATGTAGCCTCACCAATCTAGGCTCTATCAATTGAGTTACTTCACGTGGCTCTCTGTCCGTTTAAAAGAATACTTTGCATTGTGGTTTTGTTAGAAGAAAGCAAATCTCTTGAAAACTCTGTTCATGTTCAAAGTCAAGAGTCTAACCTCAAAGGAAGATGTTAGGTATAACAGGGCAGTCGTAATGACCTCATGTTGTCTTTAACTTTCTAAAAAACCTTATAGATTAATAAATATTTATAACTTTTATGGCATTCTGGGCTTTTTCATTATAGAGAAATGGAAGCTGTTCTGTAAACATGGAGTGTGTTACACAAGGTCATTCAAATATTAAACTGTAGAATGTAAGTCTTTGGCTCCTAGTCCTATATTTATTTTAGTACAGTACATTAAACAGTAGTTTGAACAAATAGAGAGATGGAAACTGAGAGGAAGGAACAAAGCAATAAAGGGAAGAGATAAAAGGTAAAAGGAAAATATGCAATCAATTTCCACTGTGCCGAGTGTCTACAAAGTACTGAGATCTATGTGAATAGACTGTGTGCTATGCCACCTGTCATATCGTTATGGTCTCAGAACAATCTAGAAGTGAAGTCATTTGTTCCAAACAATCAGCGGCTTAAAGAGAGGTAACTTAGCAAATTGGTGGAACTGAACTAGAATCCAAATCTTTCAGTTAAATCTACCACTGTTACATGTTGCTTCACTAGAATAGCATAGGGATGTGCAAGTGTGTGGTGTGGTGTGTGTGTGTGTGTGTGTGTGTAAGTAGGTATGACGCAGCAACATCTACAAAAATGTACCTGCTATGGTCTTGGTTTTCCCCAAAGGCTGGTCTGATTGGAAGCTTTGTCCCTAGGAAAATGTTATTGGGAAGTTCTATAGATAGCTTAACAGGCAGATTTTTTTTTTTTTTTTTTTTGTGGGAGGTCAGAAGTTCACACTCTCCACAGGACTTAGCCTCTTTAGATTTCATAAGAAGGTTGCTACTACAAAAGGAACAATTCTGGATCAGTCTAGTCCTCTCAGTTTTTCATCTGTGAACAGAATCTTTTCATTCCTGCAGGTATTTTTGCCATTACTAAACAACTTGAGATGATACAAAGTTCACCTTACACACTAGAGCCTGCGCTCTGCCATTTGACTCTCTAGAGCTATTAAAGAAGCCTTTCTTCTTCATTAGCTCACATGTCTCAGGCACTTCATTATAGCAATTTAGGCTAAGGCATATTTAGATATCTGGAGGTAGGAAAATACAAAATTTGTATGATCCACGAAACTTCCTCTTCGTTGGGATGAGTTTTCTTCCTGAAGCCTCATGCAACTTTCCATTCTTGTCTCACTCTCTGCTCTTGGCATACATTGTTTGCTAGAATCTATATAGTCAAATAAGCCTCAATCCAGTTGTTGATGAAATTGCTCTTACTTTCTAAGGATGGCACTTAACAGGCATAAATGCTAATCGTGATAGAAAGATTGGATAGGAAACAGGCAGCATCCCATGTTCAGTATCTCTGGGATCACTCGAGTTTACTTGTATTACAGGTTAAGTAAAGGGCTGGTGTTATAGCCCAGTGGTAAGGCCCTTTTCTGGCACAAACATGTATTTGCTCCATATCCAGTGCTCTAAGACAGTAGATAAAAACTAGAAGAACAATATTGCTTAAGATGCTGTAGCTCTGTACTAACTTGTGTTAATTGTGTTTTGTCCTATTTTTTTTATATTTTAAAATGGAATTAATTTATCTACTTAAAAGCTTTACTTCTATGTGTGTGTATGCTATCTATAGACATGACTGTGTGTCTCAATTATCTCTGCTGAAAGTCAAAAGGCCATTACTGTTCTGCTCTAATAAGACTCTGTTAAAAAGCTAGGACCAGCTACCAGATGGAGGTCTAAGTACCTGGGAAGAATTAAGAGGCTTTTCTTGAACTTGCTCTAAAATACTACTCCTTGCAGTGACTGGAATAATTACGCTTCTGTGCTATTCAAAGTGTCCCTAAGTAGAAGGGGGGGATGTAAAAGACAGGCTCAAAAAAAAGTGACCCTATTCTTATGGGGAAATTCTAGTTTGCCAAATTAAAAACATGTAAGTTTTCTCTTTAAATGGATTCATGTTTATTTTCAAAGACTAAAAATAAAAATTTAAAAGAATACTAAAGTCCTCCACCACCCATTTCCAAAACGAATTCAGCCCAAGCATTTGGCCCGTTTTAAGGAGTCAGACACCATTTGGAACATAAGACTTGGAGTTTGAAAGTCATTTAGAGAATCCACAGGAAGTGGTCCAGAGACTGGGTAATGAGAGAGGCTTAACATTTATCTGTGCTGCTGCTTCCACTCTTTCTTTCCTTTTAGCTTTATGTGTGTGACCTCCTTACCCAATTGCTTGTTGCCTTTAACTTTTAAGAAATCTATTTTCATCTTTTGTTCCTTATCCACTCTTAACGCTCAGCTATTGTTAGTCTTCAGTTTTCAGGTCAGGTACTTCTTTCAGCTATCCATGAAGAATACTGTGAACAAAATTTGTTCTAATACAGCTGGCGATTTTGGAATCTGAGGATAAATCTAAAGGCATTGCAGCGAATTTAAGAGTGCTTAACCATTAACTGTAGTGAAAGCATCTTCTTACTGATTGTTGGAAGTGAGGAGCAGGTTTTTAGAATTTGAATCATTGTGTTGTAGTCACATGTACTGTCACTATCATTCATTTCTCAGAATTTTCTTTGCTATATGGACATTTTTCTTTTTTTTGTAGTTAATGTTTAGACATTTCAACATTCACACCCACACATTGTCTTTACTCTTTTGATAGTGAACAACACCTAATTCAGCACTTAACCAAGAGGGGACTTTGATGTTCATTTTTTTTTTAATACCAGAAATAGCCAGACTGAATTGAACCTGTGGATTGACAAGCCCTCCTGGAAAGCCTGGCTGGGGAAGAGCAGTGAATTGATAACTAAAGAGCGTTGCTCGTGCTCAGTGTGCCGTGTTTATAAAAATATTATCAGTAGAGCACATTTTTAATCTAGTGAGTATTTGGCAGCAGTGCTGAAATCCTTTCCCGCAGAGCATCAAGAATGACTTTAAATAAACAGAGCCAGCAGCCAGGAAATGCAGACTTCAGCAGATTTGGTAGCAGTGAGTGATAGCTACCAAAAGGCTCTTATCCCTGGTTGGAGTTAAATAATTTACTCCTCACCACCATTAAATGTTTTAAAATTATCTCCATGAGTGTGTGTATATGTGTGTGTGTGTGTGTGTGTGTGTGTGTGTTTGTGTTTATCCCATGTAATTATTCCTTCTTGCCACTCTTGACGTTAAATCCTAAAAATGCACCACAGTTCTCTCTATGTTAATTATTAGTATACAATTTGCCCATCAGTTTAACTGCTCTTTCCAGAGAGTCTTTAACCAATTAGTAACCAAGCACCACTAAAGAAGAAAGATCTAGTAAATCCTTTAACTTGAAAGCTGTACAAGGACACCAGCTGTTTTGTTTTTCTAGAGCAAATTCTAATAGCATGGACTGCTTCCTGCATTTGTCAACAGCATATCAGTTATTCACGTGCTTTTGTTCTTAACACATTTTTAAACAAAACTAGAACTATAACATTCTTTTATATTTACTTTACTTACACAGAGATCTTACTTTTCTCCTATTTCTTGTAAATTGAAGACATTTAGGTACTTTTTCTTGCACTGAAATAATGTATAAATTTTATACTTCAATTGCATTTCTTAAGTTTATCTACTCAGCTTTTGTTCAACAAACCCTTTACTATATGCATAAAAATCTACCAGGCTTGAACCGTGTATAATACTGTCCAACATGTAGTCTGTGTCTGATATAAGTACAAGATTATTAATATTATTCTTGATATTCTTATTAGGAAGTCAAAAGATGGAATGAATAATTCAATGTCACATGAACCTACATAACATCTTTTCTAAGAACACCTGATTGGTATTGGAGCCAGAATTTTTGCAATAATAGTTCAGTATTGTGTGATACATCTGCTACTTAAGCAGTGTGAGAAAAAGTATATTCATGTTTATGTGAAGAAACTTTGGCCTCAAAAGTTAACAAAACTGGCTAGTTTTGCCGAGTGTCTAGATCAACAAGTTGGACTTCATCTCTGTTTCTGAGCCCAGCATACTCACTATAATGCCACCAATAAGAACATAAAAAGGTTAAGTTTAACCCATAATAGGACTGGATTTAAGGCTTGATCTGTGTACATGGGTTATAGGTATTCTTTAATTCATTGCAAAATTCAAAACTAAAAATACAATTAATTTACAGAAACTTTTCAGTTTCATGAGCTTCCATTTATGAATTGTTGATCTTAGTGCCAGTGCTAATGGTGTTCTGTTCAGGAACTCCTCTGTGCCAATGAATTCTAGACTCTTCCTTACTGTTATACTCATAGATCAGTGCCTTATTCAGCTGTCCTCAAAGAAGCATCCTCCTGCAGTAGATTGGAACAAATACAGAGAACCACAGCCAGACGAGAGAGAGAGAGAGAGAGAGAGAGAGAGAGAGAGAGAGAGAGAGAGAGAGAGNGAGAGAGAGAGAGAGAGAGAGAGAGAGAGAGAGAGAGAGAGAGAGAGAGCGGGCGCTTGGAACACAGCTCTAAATAGGATGTCTCCATCAAATCTCTCCCTTCAGAGCTCAGGAAACTCCATAGAAGAGGAGGTAGAAAGAACAGAGGAGCAGGGATGGGGAGGACAACAGGAGAACAAGTCTCCCTGAAATCTAAATGAATGGAGCAAAGCTCATATGAACTCACAGTTCAAGCACAGGGATGACATGATTCTACATAGATTCTCTGATTATATAGTATAGCTTTCAGGTCTGTCGTTTTATGGGTCTCCTGATTGTATGAGTACGTGGTTCTCTGGTTGCTAGGTTTTTTCCTTGAGGCTCTTCCCCTTCTGTTGGTTTGCCTTGTCCTATTTCAGTGTGATAGTTTTTGTTTCACTGTACTATATTTTATTTTGGTTGGTTTGGTTTGGCTGTTATCTCTGAGAAGCTTGTTCTTATAGGGAGTTGATCTGAATGGAAGGGGGAGTTGTAGGGGAACTGGGAGGAGTAGAGGGAGGGGTGTTAGCAATCAGGCGCCTCCATAGCTTGCCCATGGGACCTGGTGATAGCAGAGCCAACAGGCATCTCCATGGTCAGCCCCAGGGTTCTGGCACCAACAGGTCATGTCATCACTAGCTTCCCAGAAGGGACATATTCTCATTACTGACTCATGTCTCATGTCTCCTTGTGCAGGTGGTCACGTCCCCAATAAAAGGAAGTGCATCTTCTCCCCTCCCCTTCTTCTCTGCTTCTGTCCTGAGGCAGTCTTTGTGCCCCTCCCCTACATTTAAAGTAAACCCCTGTGTGACATCTGCCCCATGCCTACCAGGTGTTGGCACGCTCCACTGTGGGGGTGAACACAAAGACTGGGACCCTACCTGCTATGTCCGTCTACTCCACATGCTTGCTTTCCAGCCACCAGATTGCTAGATCTCTGCATTCAGCATCGTCTGATTGGTGACTTTCCTCTCCTGGTTGGTGTCAACACTCCCCTGGACCTGGGGTACTGACTCTTGAACTCCTGTCAACCCTCTGGTGTTCTTCAGGGTGGAAGAAACTTCCCACCCACATTATTCAGGGCTACAGCCAATCCTTTTTTTTTTTTTTTTTTTTTGCTAATCCCTCAAAATAGACCTCTCCATTTGGGTGAACCATCTCTGTAATTGAGGCACAGTTCCTCTGTTATCTCTCTTTTACTTTACTGGCCACCATCTACCAAAGCCATAAGCTAACTCTTGTTCATTGAGATCAGGTCCTTCTCTTGCCTCCAGAACATTATCTTTCATCTCCCTCCCCCACCCCGACCACCAAATGGCAGGGAGCCTTTAAGGTGATTTTTGCAACCCCCACAACTGCTAAGCTTGAAGTACACCCTCATTGGATTCACCCATCTCTCCTCAAGCTCTTCATTTCTCTTCTTCAAAATAACTTCTCTTCTTTACATATCAACCCCAACAGGACCCAGCTCCCTTAAGCTTCAGAGGACACCGGCGACCAACCACCTTGTCCTCAATTCCAGAAGAATGAAGTTTCACTCCAGAAGCCGTGCTCAACCCTACTGGATTGGACATGTTTTTGTTTTTTTTTTTTTCTTCTCCCCCTTTTGTTTGTTTCTATCCAGGGTAACCCTTATGTAAGGAGATTCAAAGTTTGAGAAACCTTCACTTATGACAGTCTCTTTGAATAGGGTCAGGGAATTGCTCGATGGCCAGACTCAAGAAGCTGATCAGGATTTCCATCCTATATCTACCATTCCTTCCAAGTATTATAACCTTTTTGTTTGTTTCCTTTTAGACCTTACCAAAAAATTGCTCTAAGGAACGGCCAGACTGATATGGGGCTGCCCAAACTGGTCTTGCCAATTACATTTTCTAAAAGCACAATGCAATCGCATCTTCTATCTATGATGCAAGACATTTTTCTTCTATATCCAGGACTCATGGAACTCCAGGTGGGAAATTGACATCCTTGTAAAACTCTAGTTCACTAACAAATCTGGGCTCCTGCTATGCATGATTCATATCCAGAGAAAACCTGTCCCAATTATTCAACCTCTGGAGTTAGGGGAGATGGGGGAAGTAATTCAGCACTCCTCCAAGGTCATTACTTCCTAAACATGCTCTCTCCTAAATGATACAAACCTGTCATTTTACCTTATGTTCTAGACTCTGACCTTGACTCCTTAATTTCACCCAACCTGGTGGCTTTGGAGATGGCTGGCTGTGTGTACTCCCTGGAACCAGCTCACAATTGCCATTTACAGTTTCTCCACTGGCCCTGCCAAATAGCCTTTATCTCGACTTTAACCAACTACCCTCACCCTGGTGTTGCCATGACCCACTGCATTTTCTGTATCACTCTCCATTGCATGGCAGACAGTTTTAATGCATCTAAGAAACATTTCGTAGGAGCTTCAAGTTCCTAAGACTGCAACAAAACCATAACTCTTGATATGTTATCACTGCCACAGTGCCCTACAGTTCATAACAGCTTGATTCTTTGTGGTACTCAGGTATATCATTGCCTGCCTGCCAGTTGGTCAGGAGTTTGCACACTGGCATTTCTCTTCCCGAAATTAGGAGGAAGAACCCCAAACTCAGTAGCTGCCTGGCATAACAAAAGGGCAATTCAAATCTTGGCCTTCCTGGATACTTCGGGAATAACCACAGGTGTCGCCACAGGGACAGCAGGACTGGCCACACCTCTAACCTTGTACCATCAGTTCTCTTCCCAGTTTATCCAGGATCCCCAACAGGTGGCCAAACCATACTTAACTCTGCATTGACAGATTAACTCCTTGGCAGTGGTGGTACTTCAAAACCAACAGGAACTAGTCCTTATTAGATCTGAAGAAGGAGTCTTTGCATCTTCCTCCAAGAGGAATAGTGCTTTGTTATCAAACAGTCAGAATAGTAAAACAAACAAACAAACAAAAACAAACAAACAAACAAACAAACAACTCCAGATAAACCTCAAAAAGTGTAAGGAACAACTCAATGCCTCTGTTTCCCGGACCTTTGAAAACCCCATATGGAAATGGATCCTGCCCCTCCTGACCCCTCTTTTCTCATCTTTCTGCTTTATTAATTGCATCCTGCTTTATCAACCTCTTCTCCACATTTCTCCAATGTCAAAAAATTCAAACGAAACAATTAATCCTCTTGCAGGGTTTTCAACAGCTGGCCACTGAGGAGTCAATACCAATGACTATCAAGTGTACCCTAATGTTGATGATCAATTGCACCTCCAAAAAGACAATACCCAAGGAGAGGAGTAAGTAGTTTGAGAGAGCTGACACACCTGACCCCGCCTCATCATAACTCTACCTTTGCTTCTCTTCTTTATAATAAACAAAATGGAGGACTGTTAGCCATCAGGCACTTCCATGGCCAGCCTTAGGAGACTTGTGAGAACAGGGTCATCATGTACCTCCATGGTCAACCCGAGAGATCCAGCAACAATAGGGTACATCATCACTAGCTGTCCAGAGGGGACACATTCTCATTGTTTCCTCATGTCATCTGTCCTCCTGTTCATGGGCCACATCCCTAAAAGGGCAACGCTTCTCCCCTCTTCCCTTTCTCCACCCAGGGGCAACCTCTGTGTCCCTGCCACGTGAGACCTTTCTTGCAGTGTGATTCTGTGTATTTCACCACTTAGATACAACAATGTTACCAGGGTATATTGTATGAGAAAAGAATCTATTTTCAATAAAAGGGGAAAAATAAAATTATAACTTAGCATGCCTAGAATCCCAGGGGGAGTTCCCTGTATGCCATCATGGTAGTATCACATGCCATTATTGTCTCTTGGCAGTATTGCTCACATTAGCAAGGGAAGTTTATTTTCCATATTCCTTTATAACAGAAATCCTGACCTGTGAATCAAAGGATTGTGGCTCATCTTTTATATTGATAGACCACAGCAATACATGATTGAAAGTGTTTTAACTTAATGTATAACAGTAAATATGTATATAGTAGTGGTTTCAATTTTAAGGGGGATCTAACTAAGTTTAAACCTTATAATCTGCATATATTGAGGGAAACATTTGGTACACTGAATCTCCTTGGAACTTCCTCATAAAGAATACCCTTAAATATATACCATGAAACACATACTACTGGGCGTCAGAAGTTTTAATGATGGGAAACTTAAAATATGGTTTGAATTTTCATGATTTAAACAATCGATTTTCCTCTTGTGAGAACTGAAACAGGCTTTTATATATTCCAGGCAAATTTATTTTCATATTTCACATGGTGGCAGAGTGTTGTAAAAATTTATTATGATCTATCAATATGATAAACATCCCAATTTTTATTAGCAGTTATGTCCTCCCTAAAACTCCCAAACTATTCTATTAAAAAATAAAGTTCTTATTTTGGCATTAAATTAAGTTGTCATAATTCTTCTTTCAAGTGTGAAATCACACTGGTTGCTTTATCTTTTTAATTAAGTGTTAATCAATAGACTTTTATTCTATTTGAAGTGTTAGAGAAGTTACTGTGGAAGATACTAACATGATTGCTTATTTGCATTCTACAAAATCTCTGCCTTTTAATGGTCAAATGTAGCCATGCTTTCCTGAATTATGGACTCACGTTGACGTGCACAACTGGACATGTTTTACAGGGTAATTTCCAAGAGAAGCAACAGTTCAATCTCTTTAAAATGTTAAAAAAAAAAAATTCTCTCTTCATATGGTGCTCCTGGTGAAGTGAGTTTTTCATTTGACAGCACATATCTCTTTCTAAGCATGCTAAATTAATGTTCAACTGTCATAATTTAGATGTAACTTTGCACTGGAAAAAAAAAAAAACATTGCTGAAGCAAAGCCATACTTTCAGGTTTCACCAAGTGTAAACGACTTCCTCTGAGTCTGCGCTCTGGTTCTGCTCTCTGGTTACCACCTCCATTTGTTTTCTTCTAGAAAAAAAACTGTCAGGTGATGCTAAATGTAGTAATTCCCTAACAAAGATACAGCTCTCCGGACCCTACTGTGGTGTCCTCTGACATTGTTTGGTCACCTTTTCCTGAAGCAATTTGAAGACTTTTTTTTTTTTTTTTTTGGATACAGGATCTCACTATTTAGCCTTGGCTGGTCTGAGCTCACTATGCAGATCAGACTTACCCTGAACTCATAGCAATCTGTCTTTGTGTCCCCCAGTGCTTGGATTAAAGGCATATGCCATTATCCAGGAACTGAAAATCATTTTCTTTATGACAATTTTCTCTGCTGAATGTCTCGCCCATTTAACTTTGCAGTTAGTCTTTGTTATCCATTTTGAACATTTCTTCCTTTCTTATTAAATTAGCCAACAATTAAATTTTTGGAGGAGTGTAGGTAGTTGACTTGTTTACATGACTGTACATAGACATCTAAAAATAGATGGTATATTTGTTTTCTAGCATTGCCATTACAGAACAACATTGGCCAAGTTTATTTTCTCATAGTACTGGAGTCTGGAGAGATGAGATTAAGGTATGACTAGAGATGGTTTCTTTTGAGATTTCACACCTTGTAGATTAATTTTCTGCTGTGTGTACTACTTCCACCTAAATTTCTGCTTGGAAAACCAGTGAAATTTGATTAGAATCCACCCTAATAGTATGAACTTAACCTAACTTTAATTTTTTTTACATAAATACCCTGTCACAGAATCCAGCCATTTTCCAAGGCAATGGAAGGCTTAGCCTGTGGATTGATGGACATACAATTCAGCATGTATGGAAGATGATAAGCAAATGAACAGAATATGGAAGATGATAAGCAAATGAACAGAAGGTGTACACCATCTGAATGCTGACAGTGATCAGAAAGTTGTAAGGTTCTCACTCTGATGATGACCTCATGTTGGAAAGGGTAGAATAGGGAGTAACTGTGTGGAGCTAGTGGAGTTTCTTTTTACCACCATCACTTACATCTCACAAGAGCTAATGTCCAGGAGTATTCCTATGTTTAATCAGTAGAATATAGTGATTATTAGCGCTACAATTAGCCCACATTTGGAAAAGTCTCTGTTAACCCGCCCACCCACGTTACGTCATTTCCAGAAGCTTGCCTAGTATCTGCTTTGGCTCTGAGGCCTTGGTATGTGAGACGTCTTCATATTTGAGCAAGAGAGGTCTGGAAAGCATGTCCTCAGAAGGGAGCTCGGGGAAAGGGAAGCCTAACTAAGGGTTTCTCCACTTCCTATGGAGAGAGCCTTAGATTCAGAGAGTAAAATCTGACTCTGAGTCTCGTGACAACGATCAGTGATATCATCACGTTCCTCCTACAGGGGCAACAGTGGTTAACCTTTTCTATTCGAGGTTTGAATATACAAGATCAGCCTCCTTTCTTCTAATACCTGCCCCCACCCACGCAACATCCTGAGGTGTCAATATTTGTCTTCTATATCCTCATCTACCTTCTCACTGCCCAGAGATAAACTTTCCAGTTCTCTATGGCTATCCTTCATTGTAATTGGTAGCCTCTTGTTAGCCTCTGCCTTCTTATTACCTCCCTTTCCCATCAGCCGCTTCTTTATTGGGCTTCTTCATGATCTATGACTCCATGTCCACTCCCCAGGATTTCCAATTCAATTAAGAAATACTTGTAATATTATTTTTGGAAGGTATCTTGCACTTTACTATGGAGTTTTTAAAACAATTATCAGAAGCTTATATTTTAAGAAGCAGAATATTTGACATTAGTTAATTAGTCACATAGATTAAAAAAAATGATAAATGAGAAAACTAATGGCCTGGTTTTAGTTTCCTAAAAGGTAAAATGTGTGTGCGTGTGTGCGCGCGCGTTGCCTTTGAGAAAAGGGTTGAACTTACTCAACATCTGTGTTTTACATATGTTAAAATTGTATAATAAATAATACACGACAGAAAGGTAAATAGAGAAATGTCTATACTAAGAAATCCAGTCAAGGGTGGCTCCAGAACAATGTCAAATCTGTAAGATTTTATTGGCTATTACCTGGATATTTTCTTGGCAAAGTCTCTCATGTCAAGTGTCCTCTTGATTCCATGAGGACCATGTGAGTGGCTTCCTTTTGTCTAGGCTACTATTCAGTGCCTATATAGCAGTTCAGTTTTAATAAAATCCTGGAAATGATACTGGCCTACAGATATCACTTTGAGAACCATCTCTTTAAATAAAATGCATCTAGAGGCTAGGAGAGGGGGGTAGAAGTCCCTTAGATAGGGAAGACAGTAGGCTTCTCCCACAGCATGGTTATCCACTCTCCTGTGAGTTCTATGGATTTGGGTCTTAATATAATTTGTCAGTTCCTATACCCATTCATGGATTAAGGTTTTGAGTGGAGATTAATCTTTACAGTTTCTATTTTTCAATCCAAAAGAGAAAAATTTACAAGACATGTTTCTCAATGTCAGCTGCATCTTAGGGGGAAGTAAATTTTACTCTAGGGTCTTTTAGAGATATGCAAGGAAACTAGTTATGATCATTTTATAGACATAGTTAATGAGTAGTGTCATTTTGATTTTGTGAAGTAGCACATCAAATCAGTAAGGCATGGTGGCTTTGACCAATGAGAGCAAAAATACAGCAGAATTTATAGATTCATAGGTGCAGAAAGCAAAGATATACAAAGAATTATTCTTCCTAAATCCATAAGAAATACTCATTACAAGCCTTTTAAGGATATTTAAAAAATCATATAAGAAAATCTTAAGAGCTCCATTCCTGTTGTGACATGATTTAAACTCATAATCCTAAGAAAATATTCATGGTAGGCATCAAAGTAAAGATGAGAAAAAAAAATGACAGAACTCAGAATAATCAGAAACATTGGTCAAGAACAATAAAGGGAAGTCGAAAGGAATGGAGTTCAGGGGATGGAGTATACCATTAGCAAGAACTACCATGGTACAGAAAGATAACAAAATGAAAATGGGTTTTAAGGATCTATCTATCTATCTATCTATCTATCTATCTATCTATCTATCTATCTATCTACTCTGTTTTCATGCACACCAGAAGAGGGAATCAGATCTCATTATAGATGGTTGTGAAGCTACCATATAGTTGCTGGGAATTGAACTCATAACCACTAGAAAAACAGCCAGTGGTCTTCAATGCTACAACTCGACTCAATAAAATTCCTCTTTGGACTTTAGAAAAACAAACCAAAACCTTTTTTAATAAATGATGTGAACAGTATAGTATATATTAAAATTGCTATACAAAATAGCCAGGTGATATATATCTTGTTGTTATATTATGTAATATGTAATACACATTATATATTATATTATCAAACATATCACATATATGTCCTAAATTTTTGTTTCTAAAACTCCTGTTTTCAGAATATATCAGAATAGAAAAATGTAAACAAAAAATTTAATGTTATTCATTTTGGCTCTGTAGTATTCTATGTGGCTTACTTTGTTTTATGCAAATATACCTAAACATTTTATAACGAAATGTATTAAGCCATATAGAGTGCTTTGGATGATTATTTTTTTAAAGTAGTTACATAAATTCCCTGGTGGCCCCACCCTGATCCTCAGCTTTGAATTCTTTCATTGTGTAGAGGGGAAAGTTAAAAGAATTTCTCTCAGGAGTCCTTAGGAATTACTTCTGTGTGATTCACAGTGAATTTGATTGGACATTTGGCACAGCACTCACTCCATGGGGCGCTTTCCTCTGTGGTTTTGTTCTTGGGTGAAGTCATGAAAATGTGACATTTTATCAAGCAGGCATGGGGTTAGTGCAGCCACCTAAATGCTGTTTTTTATATCTGTCTTGCCTTAATAACTTCCTTTCTCTGCATTGAAAAAAGAAACAAGAAAAAAAAAAAAGTATTGCTTTGGAAAATCCTGTAGAGATTGCTGTCGTCAACCATGTTTGAGCTATCAGCTGTGGTCGATTAGACAAATATGGTGTTCACCAGTCAGGCTGCTGTTGATACATTTGCCAGCACTGATACTGATACAGTGACCTATGTGGGATGGGACTGTGTCACTTCATGGGACCAGAGGCTTTTGGAAGGTGATTGTCCTGTTCTAGAGAAAAAGTCAAGTTACTGAAACTTCATCTCTCACCTGAGAGTTGGAACATTTTTAATTTGTCTCCTGAACTCTTTTGGTTGCTTCTGGAGTTTTAGACAAATGGTTGGGCTTATTTCCAAAGGCAACAAGTATTAACAGAAAAGAAATGTAATTTGGTTGCTTCTGACACTGGAAGTGTATGTATTATAAATGGGCAATTTTAAGCTTTCCTTCCTTAGCATATTTCTCTTACATCCATCAGCTACAGTTTTTAGTGTATTCATTTGACAATGAAAGTTAAAAAACAGACATAGATAGCTTTAAATTCCCATGTTTTCTCTACTTTCCTTTCTCTTACTCCCTAATTTGCCCTATCGATCTATCTATCATCTACCTTCTTACCTACCTAATTATCACTTATCTTCTCTTATGTATTATTGCATATATGTGTCTATTATATATCTATCCTCTATTATGTATAATTGTATATATATGTATATATAATATATATATATGTATATATAATATATATATATTTGTATCCATCTATGTATCAACTCTATCTTTCTATTCATGAACATAATATACTTATCTAGAGAAATTAATAGTCATACACTTATATTACCTTTCATATATACAATATAGTCTTTCTATATTCACAGTCTTTGTTGAAGAGATTTGAACGTTTCATTAAATAAAATAAATTTTGGCACACATACACACATGCGACATAAAGGACCGTAAATGCTGAGGCAATGAGATGGCCTCTAGTGTCCAGCAGGGTTCTACATGGCTTCTTACCTTTCTCCTGGGAGGTCGGTCCATTATCGAATAGTTTTCATCTGCTGGAAGTTTTTTCCTGATTGGCCTAATGTTCCTCTTCTCAACTGTTTCCATTAGACCTAATTACTGCTCCCCCCCCTCCCAAGGGCTGAAAGAATCTTTCCCTACTGGAATCTTTGTTGTTTCCATAGTAGAAGTTAACTATTAGCTCCGTGTCAGACACCAAGGTAGAGTATTTTTAGCTGTCTTGATTTTTTTTATCAATAATATAGATACACACACACAACACACACACACACACACACACACACACACATATGAACATACTCACCAAATCTGCTTTATCTAGTTTTTAAACAATGCCCCAAAATACTAGTACAAATGTGCTACCACCTAAATTACGCAANACTTTTTTTTTTTTTTTTGGTGCTTCTCTGTATTATAGTTTATTTTTGCATTATGTTATGTGTACTAGTGTTTTACTCACATGTATGTCTATGTACCACATGTGTGCGTGATGCCTGCAGAAGTCACGAGAGAGCATTGGACTTTCTGAAACTGGAGATATGGAAGTTTTAGGCTACCATGTAGGTGCTAGAAATCAACATGAGTCCTTTTAAGAACAAGTACTCTTAACTACGGAGTCATTTCTCCATCTCTTTATGTGAGGAAGCCAGAGGTGTCATCCTCTGGAGTTTGAATTTCAGGTGGTTGTGAGTCTTCTACAAGAGAAACACTAACTCCTGAGCCCCATTTCTCTAGCCCCTTGTTGCTTCTTTAAAAAATTTGGCCTGGCAGAGACAGGCAGATTTCTGAGTTCGAGGCCAGCCTGGTCTACAGACTTAGTTCCAGGACAGCCAAGGCTACACAGAGAAACCCTGTCTCGAAAACTAGAAAAAACAACAACAACAAAATAAAACCCCAAAAAACAAAAAACAAAGGACAAAACCACAAAAAACAAAAACCAAAATTGATAATGTGTTTATGTATAAAGCTGACAACATGTTAGTTATTATCATTTCATAAGAAAGATTATAGATGATAAACCACAGTCTAAAGCACCTAGCATGTAAGAGTTGAGGTTGTAAAAAGACAAAGGCAATAAAATTGATTCCGATTATTTTAGCCATATCCAGCCTCAATAAGAACAGGAACTTGAAGCATGAGGAAGACAGACACTGTTGCTTCCAAGGACAAGGCATTGAAATGACCAGGTAGCTGGAGTCTATAGCCTGTACTCTACACAAGGGAGTTCACTCACACTAAATCAGTTGCAATGATTCCTAACCTCTGTACTCAAGACTTTATTTTCATTTTTAGCTCTGTGTATATGTACGTATCTATGTGGGGTGCTGTCCCTCTGAGAGCCTATGTTCCAAGAGGAAGATTCTGCAGCTGGAGTTACAAGTAGTTGTGAGCCACCTGAAATGGGTGCTGGGAGCCTAACTCAGGTCCGGGACAAGAGAAGCCTGCACTCATAAACACTGAGCCATCTCTCCTGTCCCCAGTTAATAGATTTTAAAAATTGTCCAGAAAGTAAACATCTAGTTTCTCGAACCTTTCCCATGTCTTTACATCTTCTACTTTCTTATCCCTGTCTCCATTTACTATCAGAGTTGCTGTTGCTTCAAAGTTCATTTCTATAACCCCTCTACCTTTCTGTTTTCTATAGACCCAATCTGTTTGTTTTTCCTACATCTTTCTTAGTGAGATTATGTATGACCCTTAAGCACCATATATTACTATTCAGTCTTGGGAAATCCTTTCTTAGGTCCTTTGATGGTTAATTGAAGGTCTAAGATAATAGTCCCAATTCTTCCTCTCAGCTTAGTTCCGTATCATACTGCAGGGCCAAATAAATCATAACTAAATGCGTGTGTTTTCAAAAAATGTAGGTCTGTTTTTCTCCCAAATTCACAAAGCCTAGTTTTAATATGTTTCAAAAGTTCCAAGATCTTTGAGAAACAATTAGTAATGAAACCATCAGGACAGGTGCCTTGTGATGAAATTAGAGCCTTTCTATAAAAAAGAAGATTCCTAATCACGTTCTTTTAACATGCTTACATACCAAGGCTATTTGAATAAACAACAAGAAAACAGCTACTCACAAGCCAGAAAGACATTGTTCACCAAGGATCAAGTCTACTAGGATGTTTTTGATCTTAGCCTTTTCTGTCTTTAGAACTGCAGGAACCAGAAGTCTGTTGTTTAAGCTGCTTAGGGTTTTTATCATATTTGCCCAAATTGACTAAAAGAAAATATTGTTACGTATGAAAAAAGAAGATTCTACACGCTTATCTAATCTTTTAGTCCTAGCAAAGTTCTACTACAGTCACAACTGAGAATTCCACAACAATACCTTTAGAAATATTTTCTTTATTTAAAAAACTCTTTAAAATATATTTAGTAATACATCTCTAACTAAAAACATTTAAAAGTGTATAATGATGCCCAGGGGTGAGCATTTTTATTTCAGATGAGAATTAACTTGTTTTGATATTGTTGGTTTTAATCATGGAAATATTTGACCTTTGTCTAGCAGCCATGAGTTGTTCTAACAACTGAGATCATTTTATAGTTTATTAGCTATGAATTTCTGGAATCTTCAACTGCGTGTAAAGCAGAAAGAACTAAAATAGATATCTTTCCTGTCTTCTCTTTAATTGTAGGTAGTAAGAACCTAAAAACTTGTTAAGTTTATTGAAAACAGATCCACAACTGTGAAAACCACCAAACCTTTGTAACAATTGAGACATCATCAAAGCAGCCAAGGGAATTTAGTTTTATTCGTACTTCATTTATTCCATCAGTATTGTGTGCATTTAGAATTCCCGTTGAGGGTCTGTCAATACAGAAGAGGGGTGGAGGGACATTACTCTTGTCAGACCTGGCTCTTTCCAGTTGTGTCTGTGTTTTTGCTTTTTTTTCTACTTGAATGTCATTAAGAAAGTAAGTTTTTTTCCCCCCATTTTGAGTGTTTGTATTTTCACCAAGAGTTAGGAGGAAGCATGGTATCAAAAGTGTTGGGCTGTTTCTAGGACCTGATGTAAGTAGGCACTTGGAGCTGACTTTGCGCAGATCATGTGAGAGTTCAGGTGCCGACTATGACCTGGAATACAGCACTCATTCTAATATTCATGGGATCTCTTCGCAAGAAAAAATGGGAAGAAATCAGGAAACAAGACAAAAATGTTCCATTGACCCACCATCTTACTGTTATAAGCCTAACCCCTTTTAGGTTTCCATGACACAAGGGCCAGGTGACATACAGGTAGGGTGACAAAATTTATTCAAATTAAATGATATGAGTTAAAACACAAAACATAGAAAAGAATGCAAATGGCTGGAATGATGGACGTGAGTCCCAGGCACAAACTCAGAGGGGGTCAGCATGCTTTCCAGAAATGAGCAAACCATTCGTAGGTTTCTCCAGGGGGACTTGAGGTCTATGGGGTCAAGCAGTGAAGGACTCTGGTGGTACCAAACTTTTTTCTTTGTTGACACATAAAAAGAAAACCTCTTTCAAAGTGGGCACACAACCCATAGAAACACAATGCAGCAACTGTGTGTCTTTAGGACACTGCTTCTCTATTTTCCCTCCTCTGTAAATTTCAACATTGAAGACCAACATTATTTTAAATAAGTATGCCTCTAGAGTTTTTGAGACCTGCCCTAGAGGATGCAAAGTATTGTGTCTCCGTTGATATTTCAGGTCAGAGAAATTCATTCTATTTTGATAGTCTATGTTACGTTCTGAATTGATCACAAATCTTATTTTTACATTTAAATCCTTTGTGCTATTTAAAGTACCACAGTAATGATTTGGAAAATATTGAAAGCAATTGCTTCCTTCATGAGGCCTCTACTAGGGTGGATCCTTTGTTTATCTTATACTGTAAACGCTTCTCTGTTTCTAGAGTCATTAATATTTCAAAGAATCTTCCAGCAGACACTCATAATGTTCCTTTTCATTCTGTTGTCACCAAAGCTCAATTTTAGAGACCTTGTTTATTGTTAGTAACCTTTCTTTATTGTTTAAAAGCCCTACAAATTGCTCTACAATTATTTACATCCTGTCAGACTCTTGTATCCAAGCTACTCTACCTAAAAAAAAAAAATAGTTTGGGGTAAGGTGGTATATTCAAAATATTTCTACGTTTATCTATAACTTTATTGTGTAATGCTTTTCATGAAAGTAACTCTTCTGAGAGGAGTTTGTACATTGGGAATAATCTCTTATATCCTTTGAAAATTTCCCTGGAACTTATCAGAGCAATTATCTAAATAACTCAGAAGTACATTTTCTTTACTAAACTTTTAAAATCTTGGTTTTGTTTTGTTTTGTTTTTGTTTATACTCCTGATGGACTTTGTAACTTTAAAACAGAAGAAAAAGTTAAGGAAAATAAAAATGACATGTCAATGCACATGCTATTACCAGGGAAACAAACCGTCAAATGAATGACATGAACATGTGAGCTCTTTCAGACCTCGGCAGATACGCCGAATCACCAGGGCTATTTGGTGACCCTGATGCAAATGTGCTGCTCAAATGACTTCTTACATTATTCTTTTCTGAAAAAAAAAAAAAACTGTCAGGAGTGGGTTCATTTCCACTGTCTCTGCAGTGAACACACACAGAGCTTTTAATAAATATCACCTATGCAATGTTTCATATAGAGTTTGTAGTACTTCCAAGAAACATCTATAGCTTATGGTTTAAAGAACCATTCTTGAGGGACTTGGGAACACGATTCAGCTGGATTGAGGCATGATTGACTACTTAGAGTCAGGTGATCTCTTTTGCCTTCTCATAGGTTAAAAGAGAGTAATATAATTGGGTTTGGATTTACTCTAGATCTACTGTAATTTTTCCACTTTATGGCGATAAAAGCTATAGCTATTCAGTAGAGACCATACCTTGAATTTAGGTATTTGTTTCTCTATTAGGATAATGACTTGTCAACAGCAGGAATAGAAAGGTGTCAGTCACTCATGTGATCAGAAAAGTAAACAATGAATAATATATAGCAGTCTTTTGGCACTGACCTGTGCTATTTGGTAGGTTAGCTATGGAGCACGCTTTTCTGAAATGACACTTCCACCTCCTGCCGAATTTATTGGAATGTGACACTGTAAGTAAACAGTAATTGACATCCCTATCTCAATGTTGTTTTAATTGCATATAGTAATATCCACAAAATATATGTTGTTTTGAAAACTGGCATAATTTGTGCCCTTTCCAAATATGTTGTCTGGAAATATCCATATGCACACATTCTTGTGTGTTCACAGGTGTGTGTACATGTGCACGTAGAGGCAAGAAAACTACATCAGTTATTGTTCCACAGGCATGATCCACATTGGCTTTCGAGGCCGGGCTTTCTCTGGCCTTGGACTTGCTACATAGGGTAAGCTGACTGGGCAGTGAGCTTCAGGCATCTTCTTGTCCTGTTTCCTCAGTGCTGGAATTGTTAGTGAATGCTACCCCCCCATATATATATATATATATATATATATATATATATATATATATATATATATATATATATCATGTATACAATATATATATATAAGCATGTATTTTAATAATTCAAGTGGGTTTAGTGTTAGAGACTGTTCTAAGAGTTTTGCTATAAAGATGAACGTTGGGTGGGTGACTGCTGATCAAACTCTTCTGTATATGCTTATGTTTAACTGTTTTTTGTATACGTTTAACTATTTGTGACTTGTAGTTACTACAAGTTAGTGGGTCTCTCCCTACTCTCTGCAATGTCCACTGGAAATTACCATGAGGAGAGCTATGTAGTGGTTAAACAAACATGACCTAATAGGGGAAGGAAACAGTTTATATAATAGAAAGTCACTGGCTAGACCATCAAGGGTCTTCAGAGGGTCATGAGTGGAGGGAAAGGAAGACTGAGAACATTTCATCTTAAAAGAACGACAGAAAAGTCTTCATGTGAACGAAGTTCAAATTTTTGTATTCAGTTATTTTTTTTAGGAGACAGATAATGGTGTTTTGGTTGAATTGCTTCTTATGAATTGCAAGAAAAGTGAATATCACTGTTTTGAAGAGGAGAAGAGTCATGGAATGCGAATTGTTACCACTTAGCATGAGATTAACTTACTGGAATTAGGAAGTGTATTTTAATGTCTAAAAGATAAGAATTTGGTTGTTTATAGTCTAGCATAGAGAGTTATACACACACAACCAATGTGTTTACATAAGTAACTCTCAACAGGATGCCATACTAACTTACAAAATATGCCTTGTCTCCTTAGGCCTGGGTGAGTCATATCAAAGTGGACCTGGGTGGAGGCAGCATTCCTTACAGCTTTCTCTAAGGAACATTCTAGATAAGTGATCTCGTAATATAGTTCCTCATGTGGTGGTGACCTTCAACCATAAAATTATTTCATTTTTTATTTTACAACTGCTATTGTAATGAATTGTAATGTAAATATTTGAAATATAAATATATTTGATAGATTTGATACCTGATATGTGACTCCTGTGGAATTCATGTCCCAAAGGTTGAGAATAACTCTCTAGTTACTAAAGTCTTGACTAATAAATAGAAACACGTTACATGTTCATATAAACACAAAACTAGAATTTCTTAAGTAATAACTACAGACCATAAAAATAACATGTAATTTAATTTGTAATGTAGAATAATTGCACCTACTCATTAATCTGATCTGTTCTCCATGCATATCAATTACCATATTGTAATTCCATTGAATTTATATATTTATAACCATGACATTCCCCTTTAGAATTGACAATACTTGTTTATCCATTCAGTCAGCAAATATTTATCGAGTATATAATAAATAGCAGACAGCCAAAAGTCTGAAGCAGAACAATGTATAAAAACCCATGCCTTCTTCTAGCTAACAGAGAAAGAAATAGTGGCCAAAGAATAAGAGGGAATTTTCTTTTTTATGTTTGTGTGTGTGCTACAGATTTGACAAGCATAAGTGTGTGACAGATTTTCAATGTTCTGCAATAAAGTTCTGATATATATTTACCCAGTTTTCTGCATTAAACATATGGTGACAACAGACTGAATGGGGATGCTTTGGGTTCTGATGGAGCCTAGGTTTCTTTCCTTATGTTGTGCAACAGGTGCAAACGTGGTGCATGAAGAATGTGTGTGTGTGTGTGTGTGTGTGTGTGTGTGTGNGAGAGAGAGAGAGAGAGAGAGAGAGAGAGAGAGAGAGAGAGAGAGAGAGAGAGACTGTGGGGGGGGAGAGGGAAAAACAGAGGAAGAGCGGGAGAAAGAGAACATACTTTCATATAATTCTCAGAATATTTGTGTATTCCAACTGTGAACTGGAATGATCATCAGGCTGTTGTTATCCCGTCACTGTCTTGGTCTTTGCCTCTGCAAGTCTTCAAGGATGAACACAACCAGGTTCTCCTAATACTATGATGGTGAGAAAGATTTGCTTCCCCTGATAACATGGCATGGGGCGCTGGAGTGCATTTTCCCATAGGATCACAGAAAACTCTAGTATCTTTCTAGCATCCCTGGCTTCCCAGTGTGCCATGGTATAATGAAAACAGGGCACAGCAAACTCAGGAGAACCACTTCTGGACTGGCTGGGGCCTGGAAGAAATACCGTTGAGTATTTCAGCTCCTGTGAGTCAATTAAATCCTGCTTGCCTTCTCCCTCCCTCCCCCTTCCCTTAGGAATCTGAGCAATGTTCCCCTTTAACTCCTTCATACCCAGTAGCCTGTAGACTGTACTCCCACCATAAACTGCTGTGCTTGCTGAATAATTCTCAATATGACCTGTCTGATTATGAAATGTATATTAAACTTTTAATGAAGAACAGGGCAAAGGAAGGCAAATTGTATTATAGATGGGCTCTATAGTAGTTTTACATTTTTCTTTTATTCAGTCACTGTACTTACGTTTCCGCATAATCTACTTCAAGAGAAGTAGATTAGGAAAGAAAGAAAAACAGAAGTTACAGATGCCAACTTATTTACATGTTCTGCATTGCTAGGAAATGCTAGGAAACTCCTCTGGATCCTGGTAACCTTACTCCGAGCCACTGACCTTGGTACTATATGCAGGATGCTACTCCAAGTGCAGAAGTTAAACAAGAAACACTGCAGTAATTTTAATGTGGGCTAGTTTGAGGGTATATTTCATAGCTGTTGTTTCTTGTTTTAAATCTTGTGTAGATTCATCAGAATCTTCATATTTAGGACTAAAACCAGACTTTTAAAAAAGAGCGTGTTTAAATATATGAATGTGCAAGTATTTGTTTTAGACTACACTAAGCACTGAGATAGTTTTTTTTTTTAATTCTGTTTTTCACTTTCCCTTTCATTCACATCTTAATTAAATTTTCTTTCATTAAGGCAACAAACTCCTTCCTCCTTAGTTCTGTACCCGTACCCTACCCTACAACAACCCTGCACACAGAACATAAACAAAGACACATTTGGAAGCTCCTGTGGAGAGGCCTATATCCAAGATCAGCAGTTCCTGCAATTTGCTCTTTCCTCCTCCCCCTCCTCCCCCTCCTCCCCCTCTCCCCCTCCTCCCCAGAAGCTGGTTTCTGTAAGGCTCCCCTAGGCAATGCCTGGATTGTTTTAAGGAGGTGACTGAACACTGTGGTTGGTGCTGTTAGTATTGAATGTCTACAAAGGATTGAATGGGTAATTATGTGTACAGAGCTAATAGACAGGACTTCGAATATTAATAGATGGGTGCTGGTCACAGCTTGACATCAACTTTTTGGAGTTTATGTCACATAAGGTCGGGTGGGGGGGATAAATCTACAGAGAGTGTTTGCAACATTTGTATCTAATGGGTATGTTTGACACCATTAAACCCTTTGTCTTAAGTTTCCCAGATTTGCTCAGAATGTCCACAAAGCGCAGTGCTTCTTCACCTTAGAACAGACTTGAGTGTTGTAGCTCTGCTTTTAATGTACAACACTTGTGACAACGTGTGCTGCCATTCCCATGCATTTTATTATCATTAAAGCCAGTACCATGAGAACCTGACTTCCTGTCCCAAGCAATACAGCACTTTATTAAGTGCCACAGAGAGAATAATTCACATCAGATGAGTTCTTTTCCCTTGAAAACGTGATGTTTCCTTAAGCAGAATGTTCAAAACATTCCCGAAACAATGCAGCTTGTTCATATTTTCCACCTCCCAACAGCCTTAAAAAAATTTTTTTTCATGTCCGTTTTTGGTGTCAATTTATTATTGGAAGTCATTTTCCGAGAGCCTGAGATTCATAGTAGAAGGGTATAAAGCAGACTTTCAATGCAAAACAAATGCATCACAGCGCGGCAGAGACAGCTAGCTACTGCACAGGCTGGTCCGAAACTCGTGAAGAAGGAGTGCTATTTGCATCTGGGAACACATTTTTCTCAGAAACAGTCTCAATGGTTGTTAGATTTTTTTAAGGTGGGTGCTTGGTGTGTGAGCTGGGTGAAATCCAGACTGCAGAACTGCATTATCATACGAGCCTGTGATAATTTAGGATACTAGTATGACAACATCATAAATTCGTGCAATGAATGTAGAGCTACTGCTGAGCATCCCTAGACCGGCAGCGCATCTTAGCTCCCAGCACACCAAAACTCCTAGGCGCTGACCTAGTCATGACGTAGGAACCTCTGTGCTCTTAGGTGGCTGTGACTCACACAGTTAGTCATGTAGACTGGAACACCTTCCCCCTGCCCCTTTCTTTGCTTCCATGACTAAGTAAGAGTTTTACAGTATCAACATTTCTTTTTTTTTTCTTTTTACTTATTTTATTAGATATTTTCTTCATTTACATTTCAAATGCTATCCCAAATGTCCCCTATACCTCCTGGCACCCTGCTCCCCTGCCCACCCACTCCCACTTCTTGGCCTTGGCGTTCCCCTGTATGGGGCATATAAAGTTTGCAAGACCAAGGGGCATCTCTTCCCCTTGCACCCCCACCCCGACCCCTTAATCAGAGGAAACTTCAGGATGGGTCCACTTGAAAGAGCTATGGTCTAGCAGGTCCTAGGTTGTAAAGGATTCTCTCTCTCTCTCTCTCTCTCTCTCTCTCTCTCTCTCTCTCTCTCTTTCTCCCTCTCCCTCTTGTGAGTATGGTAGACTCACAAGGGAATAAATTGTTCAATAAGATATTCTGATCCTTAAAACCTCAAGGATTAGCCTTGCTAGGAAGTGGACTTCCTAAGGTTTAGTTTCTTCTCCTTCTCCCCTTTAGAGTTGGAATGCTTGTCTTACATCTACCCCACATTTGTATCTTGGAAGCACTTATTTTTATTTAATTTATATGATAAATAATTTTAGAGGTTGGAGAGATGGTTCCCTGGTTGTAAAGTGTTTTTTTATGCAGTGTCATGGAAACATGAAGACTAAAATTTGGACCCCTAGTACTGACATAAATGTCAAGTGGGTACTGGGGTCTGCTTGTAATACAGTTTTGGGGAAACAGGCAGAGGATCCCCAAAGTAAGCTGGCTGAATAGGATAGCTGTATTTGTGATCTCCGGGTTCAATTGAAAGACCCTGACTCCATATATAAGATGGACTGCAATGAAGGAGGACACATGATAACCACACACAATGTCCCCAATCACATGCGTGCATACCACCATACACATATACAAAAAAAATAACTTTATCCCAATAGGAATTATACTTGAAACATCATTTACAACTAATCCAAACAATATTTGATAAGACATTTAAGATTTTTTTCAGTTGAGATTCTTGGAAATTGTCTCACTTAGGGATTTTATGGCGGTGAAGAGACACCATCACCAAGGCAATTCTTATAAAGTCAAATATTTCATTGGGGTTGGCTTACAATTTGATATGTTTAGTCCATTCTCATCATGGTGGGAAGCACGGCATGGTGCAGGAAGACATGGTGAGGGAGAAGCTGAGAGTTCAACATCCTGATCTGAAGACGGCCAGGAGGAGACTGGGCTGAGCATGAATACGTGTGTATAAACGTGTACACACATGTACACACACACACACACACACAGACACACACACACATACACACACATACACACACAGACACACACAGACACACACAGACACATACACACACAGACACACACAGACACACACAGACACATACACACACATACACACACAGACACACACAGACACATACACACACACACACACACACATTCTCTAACAAGGCCACCCTTTCTAATAGTGCTACTTCCCATGGGCCAAGCATTTAAACACATGAATCTATGGGGGCTAAACCTACTCGGTCCACCATAGAAACGTGGTTAGAATATATTTTTGCATGGCAGAAGAAAATGAAACGGGGTGCTGGAAGATAAATGTTACTAAATGTTGTGGGTAATAATTTTGCCTCCTTATAAATCCATATTGAAGCTTTGGAAGGTGAATAGGCTTAGATAAAATTAAGTGGGTGAATGCCTCTTGATAGATTACTCTTCATACAAGGAATAAAAGAGGAGTACTTTGACTCAGCTTTTGTATTATGCCTATCTACAAACTAGGCAGATTAGGAACTCGGCTCATGGATACTGTAACCTGCTTTTGGAAATATGGGAAGTAAGTTTAAGTACATCTCTCTCATCTCAGAAACACAGAACTTATTTATTTGCTTAATTATTCATTAGTTTGCTTATTTATTTATTCATTTGAAACAAGATTTCTTTGTATAGCCCTGAATGTTTTGGAACTAACTCTGTAGACCAGACTGGACTTGAACTCACTGAGATCTGCCTGCCTTTGCCTCCCGAGAGCTGGGATTAAAGCTCATGCCACTACCTCCTGAAAACACGATACAATATTTTATTATAGCCTAAAATAAATAAGACACAATATAAAATATACTTTAGGGAGGGTCTTGGTCCAAAGTTTGACAGGTGTGATGGTTTGTATATGTTTCGCCCAGAGAGTGGCACTATTAGGAGCTGTCTTAGTCAGGGTTTCTATTCCTGCACAAACATCACGACCAAGAAGCAGTTGGGGAGGAAAGGGTTTATTCAGCTTACACTTCTACATTGCTGTTCATCACTAAAGGAAGTTGGGACTGGAACTCAAGCAGGTCAGGGAGCAGGAGCTGATGCAGAGGCCATGGAGGGACTTTCTTTACTGGCTTGCTTTCCCTCGCTTGCTCAGCCTGCTCTCTTATAGAACCCAAGACTACCAGGTCAGAGATGGCACCACCCACAAGGGGACCTCCCCACTTGATCACTAATTGAGAAAATGCCCCACAGCTGGATCTCATGGAAGCACTTCCCCAGCTAAAGTTCCTTTCTCCGTGATAACTCCAGCCTGTTTCAAGTTGACACAAATCTAGCCAGTACAGAAGGTGAGGCCTTGTTGGAGTAGCTATGGCCTTGTTGGAAAAGGTGTGTCACTGTGGGCATGGGCATTGAGACCCTCCTCCTAGCCACATGGGAGCCATTCTTCTCTTGTCTGCCTTTGGAGAAAGATGCCTGCCTGGACATTATCATCCCCTGCCTTGATGATAATGGACTGATTCTCTCAACCTGTAAGCCAGCCCCTTTTAAGTGTTGTGCTTTATAAGAATTGTCTTGGTCATGGGACTTGTTCACAGCAGTAAAACCCTAACTAAGACAAAAGGCTTGCTCTACATTAGTGATTTATTTAAGTTCTATAATGTGTTTTAGGCTTGGGTTAGAGATATAGGGTGTATGAATATGTATTACTGTCTCTCAGGTTCTCTTCCTACAGCATAGACTGGCTTCCCAGGAGAACAGTAGACTGATGGGTAGAGTTTTGTAAGATAATTGAGTGTCTATACTATACATAGCCATTTCTAAGACAGAATGTTTATCCTGTTATATTACAGTCTCTCTGTAAAAACAAAATTCTTTGTTAAAACAGCAAGCAGGACTATTATTCAATTAAATCATTATAACACTCAATTTAAAATATTTAAATAAATATACCCAACATAATTAGGTACCTTCTCATTAAAGTTCAATTATTCTTCGTATAATACTATTTTTTTCTCACAAATTTAAGTAGAAGCTTTCAATCCAAATTATTTCATTTCTCTGTTGGAGCTGTCTGCCACTTCATATTTAGCTTGCCTAATTTTTTTTCTCTTTATCTCAAAAAAAATCTTTGATTATTTTCCTTGTACATTGTCTTTTGCTGAAGTCAGAAATAAGGAAGATATTGGATCTTTCATGTAAGTCTTTTTCTAATTATGAGTAATTTTCTTCCCTATAACTATTCCTTTTTTCTCAATCCTCATTGAAGCCTTTAGCAAGTATTAAAGCTAATTTGAAATTGACATACAATTGAGTTTCTTATTAGCCTGTATAGATATTTTGTCAAGTATATAGCATGGCCTGGGTCATAGACCCTGAAGGAAAATTGTTTATTTTTAAGAGGGTCTAAGCCTTTCTTTCTTTCTTTCTTTATGAAATAGTGCTCAAAGTGCAACATGAAATTGATCACTTGTTAGGTTATGCGCTTCTCAGACCTTCATTTATACTATATATACCCTTCAAAGGAAATAGGTAATGACTCCAAATGCATGCCATTTGAAGGGAGTGGTAAAATACTTCATGCTAAGTATTTTGTTTTGAAGATCCATAGAAAAGGCGTGACAAAATTAAATTGGTACATAGGAAATGTCAAGGAATTAGAGCAAGCTTTTTTTTGTAGATGGTTCTTGAGCTATCCACAGACATGTTTAGCAGTGACATTTAAATTCAACCAACTCGGTCCCCAGTTCTTATATTGACAAATGTTATCCTGTTGTCATCTAAAAAATTATGTTAAATGTAAAGGCATTTATCTGCCAAAGAATCTACAATGTTTTTTAATGGCTTCTTTTATGAAGGAGGCAACATAGATAATAAAATATTTTGATTTAAAAAGCTGACTTCTAAGAATTCTGGCAATTGCATACATTTGTGTAGCTACCTCCTTAATACATGAAGGATTTACATCACCCGGAGTTCTCTTGGGCCTTTTCCAAATCTGTTTCTCATCTCGCATTCTCTTACCGTAACCACGTGCTGGCTTTTATCAATTTAAATTATTTTTTTCCTATTCACCAACTACATCTCAGTGTGGTCACATAGCATATACTCATTTGTGTCTGGTTTCCAGTAATTTTGAAATTCATCATGTTCCCACATCTGTCAATACTTAATTCCTCTTTGCTGTTGAACAATATTCTCCTGGACGAATATACCACAATGTGTCTGTCATTTTTTATATTCATGGGCTTTGGATTGCCTTGGCTGTTATTAATAAGGTTTCTAGGAACATTATACTGTCTAGATATTAATCCCCTGTCATATATGGAGATGATAAAGATTTTCTCCAAATCTCTGTGTTCTTTCACTCAGCCGTTTCCTCTGCTGTGTGGAAAGATTTTAATTTCATGCAGTACCATCTGTCAGTTATTAACAACAAGACAGTAAGCAGTTGAAGTCCTTTTCAGACAGTCCTTTGCCTTTAAGACCCCCCCCCTGCCCACCCCCATGTTTCCTTAGAGCAGTTTTAGAATTTCAGCTCTTACTTAAGGTCTTTGCTCTATTTTGAATTGATTTCTATACACTGTGAGAGATATGGATTTATTTTTATCCTTCAATATGTGAGTGTCTCGTTTGCCCACACCATTTATTGAAGAAGCTGTGTTTTTCCCAGTGCCAGCTCCTTGCTGACAGGTCCAGGAGAGAGGAGAGAGGTCCGGACCCCATCTCTCTGAGACTGAGCAGGATGGCGAGTGTCAATGGCCCAAAAGAAACACACTCAACTTTATGGCATCAGCCTCTTGATTATATAAGGTCGGAGCATAGGGAGGGGGAGTTTTGGTGAGGTAAGATGACTTAGGAGGCAGGGAAGGATGAAGGAGGGTATGGAGTGACTGATAGAGCCAATGGCAAAGCTCTACATCAGCAATGGGGCAGAGGCAGGGCCAAACAAGTCTTGCTGAGTCATCCCAATACTGAAGTGACAGAGACAGGTCTCAAAACTTGAGCCAGGCTCAGGTTCTCCCACAAGGCTGCAGAAACTCGAGCAAGGCTCGGGTTTGTCCTCAAGGCCCAGACCAGGGCCAAAACAGGGCCCAACACCCAGTCTATATTTCTTATATATATTTGTCAAAATTAGGTGGCTCTATATATGTGAACCTGTTTCTTAATCCTCTTCTACTCCTTATCCACTGTAGAAGTCTTTTAATTTTTTGTTAGACTTATTCGTTTATCTTTTATCTTAGACTTATTATTTTATCTTTAGAGACTTGTCAATAGGCTCCCCCCCCCCCAACCTGGCTTTCTTTTCCATAAATTTTTTATCGATGGGTAGGAAAGTTATGCATTCATGTATATTAATATATAAACACCCTACTTTGCACAAAGTATTTCTCAGATCTAAGAATTTAATGATGGAATCTCTGGGGTCCTTTAATTACAGGCTCCAGTTTTTTGCAAATGGAAATAATGTAACTTGTTTTCCTTTCTATATAGAATTGATTCCCTTGTCATATAATATAAATATAATAAAGTTATTTAACACGGTATTAAATATGATTTCAGGAAGTAGACATTGTTGTCTTATTTTGTTTCATTCTTTTTTTTTTTTTTAAAGAGGAAATGCTTTCATTTAATATAATGTCCACAAATTTCCAGTATACTGCTTTATACGGGGAGGGGTATTACAGTCCTAGTTTCTGTTGGGATTTCTTCATGAAGGCATATTGTCAAATTTATTGAAAAATACATTTATTCAGATGATCGAGTGATTCCTGCACTTAATACTATGTGCAATGTTATGGTCACTTATTTGCATAGGTAGTACCATCCTTGAATCCAAATTGATCATAATCTAATTTGGTCTTGAATTCAGCTTTCAGTTTTGTCGAGAAGTTGTGTTCTATAGTTTTCTGGTTTTATATGCGTTGGCTATCAGGGTGATGTTGGCTTCTTGGAATGTGCTTGGTCTTCTTTCCATTTTCTATGTTTATGGGTCAGTTTAAGGTACATGGATGCTAATTTTTCCATAAAGGTTTGGGAAGGAAGCTACAAAGATAGGTCATCTGGCTTTTCTTTTTTAGGATGCTGCTTCAAGTTCGTTGCTTGTTTTGGATCTGTTTAAGTCCTTTCATTGTCTTTCTTTTTGTTTCTTTTCCTTTTTCCTTGTTTTGGTAGGTCATATGTACCAAAGAATTATTCTGTTCCCCCCCCCCAATTTTCCAAATTTATAGAACAGAAGATTTCATTCATATAGATTCTCTAAATTTACCACAGTGTTTCTGTTTGTCTCTAACTTTACACTTTCTTAATATGTGTATTCTCACCCTCTTTTGTTTAACTTTGCTAAAGTTTTGCCAATCTTACCTAAAATTTCAGAGAACCAAATGTCTGTTTCCTGGGCTTCTTTTGTATTGCTCCTTAAGCCTTCATTTCACTAATTTCTGACCTCACTCTTATTTCTCTGTGTCTACTGCTTTAGGGTTTAGTGTTTCTTGTTTCTCTATGATCTTGAGAGACATCATTACGTTATTTATTTAATATAACTGAGATGCTTAATTATATTTTAATTATTTTTTAATATTTTATAGTTTTTGTTTCTCTCTGTACCCCCCCCCCCATGTGTGTGGGTATGTGTATGTGCATGTCACACTACACATGTGGAGGTCAGAGGGAAATTTATAGAAGTCAGTTCTCTTCTACCATCTAGATCTCTGGAATCAAAATCAGGTCTTCAGGCTTGTTTGCAGTCACCTTTATCTAGTAAACCATCTGTTGGCCTTGACTCTCTAGTATACAAAGAGATAAAACATTTCTCTTGAAACTGCCTTTGCTATATTCCAAAAGTCCTGATAAGTTGTATTTTCACTTGATTCTAGAATTTATTTTGCTCTGACCTTTCTGATTTCATTAATGACTCATGGATCACTCAGGAATTTATTTTGCTCTCTTCAGTATTTGTGTAATTTGTGTGACTTCTCCTGCTATTGTTTTCTAATTCTTTTCACTGTAAGATATATCAAACCACATTAGATTTTTGTCATTGTATTTGTTAAGATTACTTTATTATCTTTAAGATAGGATACATTTTAAGGAAGGTTCCAGGGCCTGCTGAGACAGTATATTCCTTAATTGTTGGTACCCTCTCTAAATGTCTAATAAGTTCATCTGAGTTACGGAATAGCTTAAATTGAAGTTTCTTTATGAATGGTTTTAGTATGGATCTCATCTATTAATGAGACTGGGATAGAAGTTCTGTTTCATTGTTGACTTTCTCATTCACATTCCCAAGTTTTTCATTTACATTGCTGACCTTCTCTCTCTCATTCTTATGTCTTTCTCACCTCTCCTGCTGCCTCTCTTCTGTAGGTCCAGGACTGACGCCCGATGGATACAGGAATTTGGTTGGAGGTCAGCTAAATGTTGAGACTCTTGTGTTTCTGATGAGTGAAGTTGGTTCTGAGCATATGTACACCAGGGCTGTTTTGGTTATTATTATTATGTTTCCCTTCTTTGTATGTCAGGAATTTCTGCTGGTCATACTTTGCTTTACCATCTCTGGGGTGAACAGTTCTCCCAGCCCCTGAGATTCCTTACTGTGGCTAATGTTCTCTCTTGCTGGTGTCCCCTCAGAGTTCTAAACATGGCAGGAACAAACTCATAGCTGAGCTGTGCACAGGTAAATCTCACTTTGTTTTTCAAATGTGCTGGGCATTAAACATCCTGCTATATTTAATCCCTCATTGGACTAGAACTTCACGCTCTCAGTCTCTACAGATGTAAACTTCACAGCAGCCTGGTGAGCTTGAGTCACACATTGCCCCTAGGCTTGGAACTATCAGACTCCAAAATTATTATTGAGTGATAAGGCCAACTTCTAGCCACTGAAGGTGAGTTACCTCATCCTGATTCTCTGGTATCTAGCTTGGCAGTGTTTTGTTCTTCTCTTCTATATGACTGCTTCTACAGGCTCTCTCATCCTGAGGGTGTGGAAAGTTGTCTTTATGTTCCCTACAATAGTGATTATTCTCTGTCCTGAGGACCACAGGGTAGCTTAATTATAAACCATCGGTTCCCTCTGAAAATCATGGCCTTAGCTATGAGAAGTTACATGGCAGATCTCGTCCCAAATGCTAACCCATTCTACCATCTAACTGTTTCACCAAAACGTGTATTGGAACCGAGCCCTGTAAAGGCTGTGGGTTTGTCCTGTAGAGACGACGACCAGTCTCTTTCCCCCAAATCTATCTGGCTTACTTTCTGTGTGAGACTTCTGCTTCCTCGTGCTGCAATGGGAAAGTCGTGTTTCTGGAGTTGTGTGCTTTGTCTTCTGTTAGCGTAGTTACCATTCTACTCCTCTGTTCCCCTGACATCACCATCAGTGCCGTCAGCCATTGCCTTTAAGATTCTCTGATCCTCTTCCTCCTCTCTACTTCCCCCTTTTCTTTTTCTTCGCTAATACCCTCACCCTCAGACTATAGTTTATTTTTTTCTTATCCCAAAACTTTTCCTAAACTATGTTACAGGAAGGCAGCTACTCCTCCACCATCTCCAGATGAGTAAGTCTGGTGGGAGAGCATCATTTGCATAGTTTTTCATAACTTGTAAGCTGTAAGTTTTTAGCAATGAACACTTTCTTGTCTTCTCAGCCTTGTCATGTCCGCGGTGGTCCCTCACGCTGGTAGAAAGGTTAAATACTGGTGTCTACACAAACCGGTACCAAAGGAGTCTCAAATGATACTTGTGAATGAAGTTTCTTCTGAAAGTTCTGTTTCCAGGGGACCCCCTTTTCAAGACGGGATGGCCTTAGACCACTCTGTTCTCATGTAATCCTCAGTAGCCCTTTGATGGTCCTTATCTTTTTCTGCATCAGGCTGCAGACAAACATGCTTTTGAGACTGGAAAATCATAACCAAAAATGAGTTCATGAACTCTAACTAGATAACACCTTTGCAGCCAACGTATGAAATGCTACACTGTAATTCTGTGTGTGATTTGGCATCACTATGGGTGCATGCTTTAAACCTATATAAAATTATTATCTTCAGGAAAGCCAATACTCAATTTTTTTTTAAAGCTCAGCTAATAACCATAATTGCTGAGATTCTGTGTTATTTTGTCTGATTGCTTTTCAAAGATGGGGAAACAAGAGCCCAATAATGTACATTTCAACTTCCTTAAGCAATGGTGTCACTTAAAGTGTGACACAAACACATGATTTTTTTTTTTCCGGCTTTTTGAGACAGGGTTTCTCTGTGTAGCCCTGGCTGTCCTGGAACTCACTTTTGTAGACCAGGCTGGCCTTGAACTCAGAAATCCGCCTGCCTCCGCCTCCCAAGTGCTGAGATTAAAGGCATGTGCCACCACGCCCGGCGTAAACACGTGATTTTTAATTTAGCCACTCCCATACACCTATTGATAATAAAAACTTGAAGAGTTAGTTTAGTTTACTTCATACTCTTACACTCCCAAACTGGACTCTAACCTGCTCTTTTCATCGTTTGTAATCTCAACAATTTCTGGGAAAGCACAGAGCTCTTTGTACATTTCCCAATTCTGTTTTTTCTTTGCAATCGATCTTCTGCACTGTAGCCTTTCAACAAATTCGCAGCACATCCTTCTCAAAACAACAGTCTTTTCAGTCATCATTTCAGTACAAAACTGTACAATCCTGTGATTCCAGATGCCATTCCCAATTTAGGTTTTTGCTGACAATTTCTTCACTTTCTAGAGTTTAAAATATTGCAGATGAAATTTTGAAGCAAATTATGACAGCTTGTATCTGGGCTTGTGCAACCTACCTTGGAGTTATTTCATTCTCTAGATGGAAACCTAGCCTACACCAGATACAAAGGGTAACAGTTCATTGCTTGAATGTTCAGAGTGATGCTTTAAGGTATTCAGCAGTTCTCCACTCAAATAAGTATGCCAAGCAGTAGGATGCTAACATAGAAGTTCTAACGCAAAGGCATGCATATGCTTTCCCTTCCATGGCATTTGGGATGGTTGACTGGAACTCGCTGTTTCGATTCTGTGAAGCGGGATGTGAGGTGGGGCACTGGTTTGAGACTGTGATCAGATATAGCATGGACTAGCCTTGTCATGCTACAACGCAACACTGTACCAAAGAACAGATGAGAACCAGAAGCAAAGTCTGAGCAGAGATGTGACCAGGGATGGCTCCTTTCTTTCATTTATACTTATTCTGCAAATTAATTATGTAGAAGGATGAGTTTCATGGTGACATTTACACATAATACTGTACCATGCTTTGTTCATATCCTCCTTCCTCTTACACTTTCCTCCTCTCTGTGCCTCCCCAGTTCTATTCTGCAAGCCTCTTAGATCATCATATTGGTATTGTTTTATTCCTTTAAATTTTCACATATGAGATAAAACATATGATACTTGTCTTTCTTATGTGTCCAAATTTGCTTAACACCAATTTTCTTTTTTATCTAGCTCTATTTAATTTCCTACAAGAGATATGCGTTCAATCTGCTTTATAGCTCAGTAATACTCACGGTGGATATAATACTGCATTCCCTTCATCAATTGCTTGATGCTATTGATGGTCACCTAGCTGATTTCAGAGACTTGTGACTATGAATGGTGCTGCAACAAACATAAGGATGCAGGAATCTCTTGCATATGCTGACGTAATTTCCATCAGTGTATGCACAGGGGTGCTATAGATAAATCATGCTCTTTCTATTTTCAGATTTTTGAAGACCTTCCATGTTGTCTTCCATAGTAGTCAGACTAATTTACGTAACCCACAAACAACAAGTGAGGGTTCTCCCTTCTTCATATCATCACCGGCACTTGTTAGTATTATGTTGTCATTATTAAATTGGCATTCTACAGGGATGAACTATTCCACAATTTCATATACTTTCTAATCATTTCTGATAGACATTTTCTGTTCCTTGGTGATGAAGATATAGGCCAGATTAGACCTTGTTAAAAGCAGATAAATATATATCTGTTTCTGTCCCAGTACTATATAGTTTTTATCACTACTGCTTTGTAGTACAGCTGGAGTTCAGGGATGGTGATTCCTCCTGAAGTGTTTGTACTGTTCAGGATAGTTTTGGGGGAAGGATTGTAGGCCCCGAAGGAGATGGAACCTCCACAGGAAGACCAACAGAGTCAACTAATGTGGACTTTTGGGGCTCTCTGAGACTAAGCCACCAACCAAAGTACATATGCAGGCTGGGCCTGACCCCTCCCCACCCCACAAATGTGTAGCAGATGCGCAGCTTGGTTCTCACGTGAGTCCCGAACAACTTGTGCAGAGGCTAACTCAAAAGTCATTTCTGGTATGTGGGATTTGTTCTGGGTGGTCTGCCTTGTCCGACTTCAGAGGGAGAGGATCCACCTGGCCCCCACAGAGAATGGATGCCAGGGTGGGAATACCCAGCGGGGAGTCTACCCTCTTAGAGGAGAAGGGGATGGGAATGGGAGAAGGATTGAGGGAGGGAGTGACCAGGAGGGGGGCAGTGAATGGGATATAAAGTAAATAAAAATTTAAAAAAGAAGATAAAGGCAAGTTTATTAGGAGGCAGCTTTAGGGTGGGTGCATAGAGCTCACAGGTACATATCCATTCTTCATCTAAACTCTACAAAATCCCTTTGCTTCAGTTAAGAGCTGGGATTGTGTCCATACATGGTCAAAGTCTGAGCCCCTGGGTGGACACTTCTGGGTGGTTTTCTGGAAACAGGGAGATGAGGGGGAGAAGACATGTTAATCTGCAGTTTTCTCCAAGCAGCTCAGGTAGTTTTCTCTGTAAGCATGGGATTGGGCGAAAGAGGGCAGATAGGGCTCCCAGCTTTTTAGCAGATGCAAACCTAACAATTTTTCATGCTTATTTGAAAAGGGTTGGTCCATTTATTGACTAATATTGTGCTTATTCCTTAAAAGTTAAACATTTTCAGTTCTTTATATATCCTGTGTATTAATTCTTCGTGAGAAGCCTTCACTTCTCCCGTTTTGTACCTAACATCTTCATTATTTTTCTTGCTGTATAGAGACTTACAAATTTTAGTCTATACTCTCATGTAACAACTTTGTTATTTTTTCTGAGCTATGAGAATCTTATTCAGGAGGTCATTGCCCTTGTTCATCATTAGAAAAGATTTCTCCTGTGTATTTTTCTAGTTGTTTCACAGTTTCAGATTTTACACTTGATTCATTAATCCATTTTGAATTAAAATTTGTTGTAAAATAGGTATCGAATTTCAATATCAATGAATATCCAATATTGACAAGACATGGTCTTGGCACCACTGGGGGTGGGGGGAAACAGATGGGTGTATGTATGTGGGTTTCTTTCTTGATCCTTTACTATCTTCTACAATCTTATATGTCAGTTTTAATAACATTGGCCATTTTAGTGCCATTTTCAGGATGTTGTATGTATGCATGAGTGTATGTGTTTTCACATGTGTTTATGTGTATCTATGCAGATACCTGTTTTTGATTTTGGTTTTTTTGTCCATCCATTTCAACCTTATATATTAAGATAGTGTTCAAGCCTCCCTTGAACCCGGAGCTTGCTTGCTGGTCAGCTTGCCTTGGAGATCCCCTCTCCTGCATGCTGAGATTACAAGGAATGCAGCACACCATGCTGGGGTGTATGTAGGTTCTGGGAATTTGAAGTAAGTACTTTCACACATACTGTTGTGGCACCAGGCCTCCATGCTTTTTTTTTTTTTTTAATGCAATTGTTTTTATGTCCTATAGTTTGATATAGGCATTGTGATGTCTTTAACATTTTTTCCATGATATTGTTTTTGTGCCTCCTTACTAGTTGAGAATTATTAGCTCTAGTTCTTTTAAAAAGTCGTTGATATGTGTATAGGGATCTAATTTGTAGATTACTTTTCATAGTATGGACATTTTTAACTCTTAATTTTGTATACTCCTGAACATATTAGGTGTTGGGGTTTGCTTTAATATTCAACTCAATACAGGACAGAAGGAGAGGAAAGCCTCCATTGAGGAATTTCCTAGATGAGATTGGCCTGTGTGCATATGTGGGGTTAGTTTCTTGATTAATTGACTCAGGAGGGCACAGGCACTTGTTTGCTGCCTCATCCCTAAGCAGTTAGTCCTCAACAAAATAAGCACAAGCAAAGCATGCGCCTGTGAGTGACAAAGCCACCAAGCAGCTTGTCTTCTTGGTTCCTGCCTGAGTTTCCTGCCTTCCCTTAATGATGGATTGCAACTTGGAAGTGTCCAATTAATAGACCTTTTCCTTCCCAAGTTGTTTTGAGTAGGTGCTTTATCTCAGCAATGTCATGTAACTAGAGTAGCAGGTCTTCCCGCCATTTTGTATCTTTATCCATTGATGTTTTCAGCATTTTGTAATTCCCTCTCCCTCCCCCTCCCCCTCCTCCCTCCCTCCCTCTCCCTCTCCCTCTCCCTCTCCCTCTC
>NC_034610.1:40740319-40758555 GCF_900095145.1 Mus pahari | reverse complement strand
TTCCATAATGTGTCTTGGATATTCCAAGTTTCTGGGCTAATATCCGCTTATCAGTGAGTACATATCTAGTGACTTCTTTTGTGATTGGGTTACCTCACTGAAATTCTTGGGCAAATGGATGTAATTGAATTTTTTATAGGTATTTAATTTGTGAATTGCTTTTCATAGTATGGACAAGGGGTGAAGAGGGTGTGGAACATCTACTACCTTGCCCACACCACTGTACAGCAGATAAGTGATGTGGCCAGTTCTCCTGTGCATGCAATCTCAGGGCCAGCTTACCTGTGCCCTGCCATCAGGGTCAGCTCTACTGTGCTGCCCAGGTGAGGTACAGTCCCTGCTCTCCCAAGTGCTGCAACTGGTGAGGGGTGGAGCCAGCTCTGCAGAGCCTTTGGGCATCACCATGGTTTCAGGTGGCAGTCTAGAGCAGGGACATCTGCATGCCTTTTGATGATAATTAAAGCCACAGACATTGATACAGACTCCTGCTGCTGAATGGCCATGGACCCAGATGTGGCCCTCTGCCACAGCATGACCTGGGACTTCACCATGGCCTCCGGTGGTAGAACAGGATACTGACATCAGCCTGCTCCTTACCACCCTCTCCTTCCCAGTTCTGCATCTCTTCATAGTGCTCAAACCATTCTGCTTCTCTTTGTCTACCATCTCTCTACCATATACTTGCATATCTTAATGACTCCTGCCTTGGGTGGCCATGTTGTGTTTGGGACTCTGTCTTTTACCTTCCTGCAAGTGGGCTTTTCTACTTTAATTTTTGAGACAGAGTCTTTCACTGAAACTGGAGGTCACTCACTGGATAAAACAGAAGGGCAACAATCCTCTAGGATTCTCCACTCTCCACTCTCCGCGTTTGCATTCTTGTGCTCTGATTAGACACGTACAATGCCATGCCTGTCATTCTAAGTGGGTGCTGTGAATTCGAACCCAGGTCCTCATGAATTTACCTAAGTTAATCCCTCAGTCATTTTTTTATAGTTTTAATTGCTGTGGTTGAAAGTCAGTCTGATCCCTGGTTTTTGAAAAACTTAAATAAGAGCCGTGGTTATGGATGTCCTTGTTTCATTTCTGGTGTTAAAGGAAATACTTTTTGATGTTTCCCATTCAGTGTGAAGTTGCTGCTGTGTCTGTTGTACATTACCATTATTAACTGGATAATCCTTTAATACCTTTAGTACTTTCATCAGAAAAGTATGTAGAACTGAGTGGCCTTTATTTCAATATGTTGTCAATATATATGTCAGTCATTTAATTTTTATTTTTGATTCCAATTATATATATCATCATGTTTATTAATTTGTATGCAATAAATCATTGTTTTAACCCTGGAATAAAACCAACTTGATCATGATGTATTCTCTTTTAATGGGTTGTTGGATTCAACATGCAATATTTCTTTATTGATTTTAATGTGTGCATATGTGTATGTTTTCCTTCTATTTCTATTTTATTCAATAGTTTGAGGGGTACTACTGTTAGCTCTTAAATATATATGGTTGAATTCTGTGGTCTGTGTACCCTGTCTTGATCCTTTCTTTCCCGTGAGACTGCTTTTCCTCCTGAGTGAGTTGGGCTTGAATTCTGTTTTGTCAGAGATGCGTAGAGCTCCTGCTGCTTGCTTGACTTTTCGTTATTCCATTTGTTTTACTTCCATGTTATGTATGACTTGGCTGGTGATGTGAGTTTCTTGCAGACAACAAATTGATGGCTATTACCATTTAGTCCAATCAGCCAATTTGTATCTTTTTCTTAGAGAATTGAGACCATTTCTATTCATAGTTATTGAACTGTAGTTAGCAATTTCCGTCACTTGCTTTTCTCATGATTGCTTAGGGTCAATTATATTTGTTTATATTTTACTAATTTATCTTAGAGATTTGATTTTCTTGAGCTGGACATGTAAGGTTCTTTATTTCTTTTCGTTTTTTTTTTAATATTTATTTACTTATTTATTTATTTATTATATGTAAGTACACTGTAGCTGTACACTCCAGAAGAGGGCATCAGATTTCATTACGGATGGTTGTGAGCCACCATGTGGTGGCTGGTGCTGAGTTCAATCACCAGCCACCACATGGTGGCTCACAACCATCTGTAATGAGACCTGATGCCCTCTTCTGGTGTGTCTGAAGACAACTACAGTGTACTCAGCATATAATACATACATACATACATACATACATACATATGTACATACATACATACATACGTACATACATACGCACGCAATACATGTGTACATACATACGTACATATGCACATACATACGTACATGCACACATACACACATATGTACATACATACATACATACATAGTACATACATATGTACACACATACATACGTACGTACATACATACATACGTACGTACATAATACATACATACGTACGTACTTACATACATACATACATACGTAAGGGTCTTTCTTAATTCTCATTTTTTCTTTGATTTAGCCTTGACCTAGATTTAGTCTTTCTCATGCACCCATCATTGTGCTTCTCATGATTCCACTTCTCCTCAGGGTGTCTTCCTTAATGAGGACTTAGTGGCCAGGTGTGGTTGACGCTCGTACACGGAAAACAAAGTGAAGAATTCATGGAGTATTTTACCCACACAGTTTTGAAAGTACATAACTAATCAATAACACATACCAGTGTCCGAATAATATATAATTTTAAACAATGAACAGATATAGAATTTATGTTTCACTTTTAAATCTGTATAATAGGAGATGATTTTTTTTCCTAGTGGGATGATTTAAAATAAAAATAAAATTCAAAGTGATTTGAATACCTTTATGTAAAATCATCCTTTTAAAAAATTTCATATGGATAATTTCTACAGTTGATATAAGTTATCATTTCCAATACATACTTGAGAAATCTGAAGTTCACTTGCCAGGATTATAGCTATATTGATGACAACAATTTCTTCAGTTAACTTCATGTTTCTCTATGGGGTTTGTATATTTATAGGTATATATATTTCCCATATAGAGTTTATGGGGGCTGAGTGTATGAGACAAAGTGTCTTTGTTTTCTATCTTTATATCATGGATATTTCAAATAATACAGTATGATTTTATTCTTTAGGTGTTTACAGAGATTATGGATTGGAGTATGAGTATTTTAATCACGCATTCCTATTCTAACTTAGAAAATTAAATAGCTAGCTATAGTTTTCTTTCTATTCTTTTAAAGATTTATATATTTATTTTATGTACATGAGTTCTCTATCTGCATGTACACCTGCATGCCAGAAGAGGGCATCCAATCCCATTATTTATGGTTGTGAACCACTATGTGGTTGCTGGGAATTGAACTCAGGACCTCTGGAAGAACAGCCAGTGCTCTGAACTGCTAAACTGTCTCTCCGGCCAGCTCTGGGTTTCTTAAAGCAAAGTTTGTAAAATTTAATTGAAGTGACACTCATATTGGCATATGCTATTACACATAATAATAAGAGTATTTGATCTCTGCATGTAATATGGTTCTCTATAATCAAATATTTTTAGATTATTTATTGCAGATATTGTTAATACAGTTAGCAATCCAGTTAAATGACTCACTATCTAAGCTGGTAACACAGATTCAAATTAAGTTTCATCTTTTTAGGGACCGAACAGAGGGATCTCGATTTGGTCACTAGACCCATGTAGCTGGGTTTTCCAGATACTGAACACTAACACTGAAGCAAGAACAACATGAGTGGCAGGGTTGATGGATGAAAATCAAGTTTTGCATCAGGGATTTTCAGAGGGTAATGAGGTTTCAATCACATATAGAATCTGTCAATTTGGTCAACTTTTCAGAAAAATTTTGTAATGTATGTCTTGACACAAAATTTCATTTTTTTTGAGACATTTGCACTCTGTAGCTCAAGCTGGTCAGAAACATGGCAGAACTCATCACTTCGAGTGCTGGCATTATAGATGTGAGCCACGATGTCTAGTGATGAGAATTGGGGAAAAAATGCTAAGGGGTCAGAAATGAGTTTCCCTTGGTTCGCATCTTACTCTGGATTCTTTGCTTCCTTAAATGAGTCTTGGAAGACGTTCCTTATCCTTTGAGAATTCAGTTTCATTTTTAGAAAAATGCAGAATGCTGTGAAGATTAAAGCAGGTAGGCAAGACATATGTTGGAACAGCGCCTGTGAGCTGGCAAGCACTTAGAAAAAGTCTTCTCTGGTTTCATCTCGGGAACTGTAACCGACAAAAGTTGCAAAGTAAGAAGTATATGCTGGAAGAAGACAGGTTCCAGGGAGGTTTTAATAACCACAAACATTTAAAGGGCAACATAGATAAGTAGAATCTTCACTGGGCCAACCTTGAAGAACAGGAGAATTAGCAACAATATTCAACCAGATGAACCTTAAAGAGACTCAGAGAATGGGTGAAAAGCTACGTGATTGTGTGGGGCCGGGTATCTAGCCCTACACAGACTTGTGCTCGCCGAATCGGTTGAAGCAGCGCGTTGACCTTACATGATACACGCAGGCCTCTCTCTGGTTTTGCTTGGAAAGTGGTCTGAGAGTTGGGGCAAGATAAAATTCAGCTGTAAGAACCTGAAAGGGAAGGAAAGAAGGCAGTGCAGAGGAAAGGGACTGAAGACGCAGCATTCAATTCTTTTCCATGAATACTAACCCTTGTAACCACCCACAGTCGGACGAAGGCAGGAAAAGCTGAAGCAGTTAACCATAACTGTGCTGTGATAGAGCCGAGTCTTAGATGATGCGTGAGATGAATACGCAGAGCAAAGAGGGAAGGAAAAAGTCATCCAAGGCCATGAGATTGGGGTGAGAGTGATGGATATCATCAATCAGTCTTCTGATTAATAGAGAGCTGTAGTATCAAGTTTCGTAGGTTGGATTCAGGATTAGGAGAGTTCTTTCAGTCAAGCACAGGAGAAAGGATATGATGGGTAAGGTAGAAGACACCTTTAGTGGTTCTGAGAATACACACACACACACACACACACACACACACACACACACACACACACACTAGAGATGATACAGTCATCAAAGTAAGAGTAAGTGAATCAAAGAATATTTGCCATGCATGCATGTTTACAAGTGACCTGGTGTGTGTGCACATGTGTTGGCATATATATCAAGGCTGGAGGGCTGCCCTGGGTGTTTTTTCAGGAACCTCATTTCAGTCCCTTATTAGTCTCTACCTCAACAATTAAATGAGTGGTCCAGGATCCTATGGGTCTTCCCGCCTTTAACTCCCTGGTGCTGGGACTTCAAATACAAGCCACCATGGTCAACATTATTATGTGAAAATTATGATTGAACCCATGTAACTAATTCTATATGTTTACAAACACTTTGTCAGCCGAGCCAAGCCCCAGTCTGAAAAAAAGATGTCTTGTAGAATACCTGCCATGGATCAACATAACATATATGGCATCTCTTAACTTATGACAGCAGTCTTATGCTAAGTAAGATGCTAGTGTGGCAGAGAGAGAGAGAGAGAGAGAGAGAGAGAGAGAGAGAGAGAGAGAGAGAGAGAGAGAGATTAGAATGGTGAGGCAACTTGAGCTGGCCTAATAGCACAGGCCTGTAACTCCAGTTACTTTGGAGGCTGAGGCAAAAGGGACACAGGAAGGAGGATAACAAGTTCATGACTAGCCTAGGCTACAGAGGGACAGCAAATCAAACCGAGGCAGGTTAAGTGATTTTGCATTTAAAAAAAACAAAAAGTATCTTCCAAGAGCTGCAGGAGCCCCAGGTCACCGTGAAGACCTGGCCGAGTGCAAGGACCACACCACAAACAACCAGTCCTGCAAATGACACAGAAGTGGCCATATAGAAACCGTGGTCACAAAGATACAAATCCTGTAAGAAGGTTGACCCCAGTTCCTGAGGAACATGCCTTTTGCCAAGAAGCACAACAAGAAAGGCCTGAAGAAAATGCAGGCCAGCAGAGGCTGTTAAGGCCCTTGTGAAGCCTGAGGTAGTTAAACCCAAGATGCCAAAGGGCTCCAGCTGAAAACTCTGCTGTCTGGCTCTCATTGCTCACCCACCACAAGGGGGATAGGCTCTGCCAACCAAAGCCCAAAGTTCAAACCAAGGCAGAGGCTGCAGCTCCAGCTAAAAGCCCAGGCTTCCAGCTCCAGCTCAGGCTCCTAAGGTACCAGGCCCCTGTGAAGGCCCCATAGAAAAGGCTCCTGCCAGTGTGAATACAGACGGACTGCTGACACACCTCCCCACACACTATTTACAGATGACCAGTGTCCTATGCTGTTTTTACAAATAAACTTGAGGCAAGATCTGTTTTTTTGTTTTTGTTTTTGTTTTTTTTTTAAGGCAAAAGAAAAGTAACGGTAGAAAGAAGGCCTGGGAAGATGGGAGGTGGTCAAGAGCAGTGCCTGCTCAGTCTGAAGACCTAAGTTCAGTTCCCAGTACTAACGTTAGATGGCTCACAGATGCCTGTACCTCTAACAACAATGTCAGATGCTGTCTTCTGGCCTCTGTGGCACCCTCAAAGAGGTAGCTTGTGCGCACTCACGCACACGCACACACCTGGTCACTTATACACGCACACAAATAATAAACGTAAGGGAAAAATTCTTTTACAAACGAAGAAGAGGGCTGAAGATGATCTAGGTCAGTGGTAATGTGCTTACGCAACCTACCGGCAACACCACATGTTCTGTTTTTAGTGCGAACAAATAAATTAAAAATGTGGAACGACTTGTCCAAGCTGCTCACTGAGTACGGTAAGCGGCTCTCTCAGTGACAGGTGGTGTCCCTTCTCTTCCTCCTGACCTGTCTGTGCCCTTCCTGTGGCTGACTCCACCCCTCTCTCACGCCAGACATTCTTAGGCCCCTCCTATTCATTACATTTCCTTCTGCTGTCTTATATGTGAGTTTCTGGCACGTTTCTTTAGTACAAATCACAAGGCACTACTACTCAAGTAGAGTGAATATTATCTCCCTTCGGGGGCAAGCAAAGAATACTATGGAGGCTGCCCAAGCTGTTTGTTTTTTAAGTTATAACTTCACCACTTACTAACACTCTATAATTTTGACACAGAATATAACAATTTTAAGCGTTTTAGCCTCTTTATCTACAAGAAGCATGAGAGAAAGACAACCTGTATCAGACTGTGGAGAGGAATAAATACCCAATATAAGACAGCCTGGTTTATATGGAGGAGTCAAACATTTAGTTCTTTCTCATCCATTTTCTCATTCTTTAGAACTGAATTATTAAAACATTTCAGAAGCGATGTTAAACACATCACAAGAGAATAAAAGAATATGAAGAAAACTAAAGAGGAAAAGTCATTAATAAAGCACAAGTAAGTAAAGAGAAAAAGTTGACTGGTGATTTTTCTGCAAGTCACAGCTAATGTCACTTTGTTCCAGAAGTTATATATCATGAGTCATTAGATCAGACCTCAGTTCATAACCTGTACATTCATTAAACTTGAAATAGGCAAGTAGATTGCATTCAAAACTCAATAGACTGAGTAAAATCACTTTAAAGGAACATTTTCTATTTGTTATTGGTCCATTTGAAACATCAGGATAAAAGATAGTACTTATCAAATAATTTATACCATGAAGAGATGGACAGACAGTATAATAGAGGAGAGAATGAAGATAAAAATTTATTTCAATAAGTTCAAATAATGGACCAAACCTAACAAGACAAAATGTAATGTGAATCAGAGTCAAGACCTGATAGTGTTAATAGGCATGCAATCAAGTCTATATTATAAGGAACAGATATTCATAAGACATAACTCATATCAAATATATGATTTACATATCAGTGTTGGTTGGAATTAAGTGAACTTGCGTCTTAAAAGAACTCTGAAAAATAATTACAGCACGATATAGGGACTTGAAAATTACTTGGCAATGGTGGGAGACTGTACAAAGAGTCTGGAGTATTTTTCTGGTTGCATTTGTGTGATACTGCCACAGTGGATGTGACCACTGTCACACATGTTTTTCTTAGTGGTTATGAGTGATGCATAGTTTTGTAGCAGATGTCTTCTCTGTTTGCTTCATGGCCAAAATCCAGCCTTTGTTTACTTGATGTGTTGTAGTCGAGTGGTATTTTTCTGCTTCCCCATAATGCTACAGAAATCTGGCACATGAATTTCAGAAATGGGCCTCTGTGGTTTTGTGCTTATATTTGTATATGTGGATATCTCAGGAAGTAAGGGATGGCACTTAAGCCCCAAGCACTGGAGATTCTCCAACTGCTTCGGTCAACTCTTTAGCTCAGAAACAGGATTTGTAGCTCTCCTTAGAGATTCTGGACCTGAAGGTAACAACTGAAGATACCTGATGCTTCAGGATGACTGGTTCTTCCTAAGTAGTGAGGTAATCAATGTGAAGTTGTACGTGTGTGTGTGTGTGTGTGTGTGTGTGTGTACCTCCTGTGGAGCAACAGAAGCCACTTTTTAACTTCCAGCAATACCCTACTCCAGTGACATGCTGCCACCTAGAGTTTTGGGTAACCAATCAATTTTATTTATGTACCTCCATGGTCCTACCTCATAAATTTATCTCTCTGAAGGGAAATGTGTGTGTGTGTGTGCATGCATGTGCATACGTGTGCACGCACACACAGACACAGTAACTTCTAACTTTTCCAACATTCATGAGATAAATATTGGGATTTACTGGAGTTCATTAATTTCTCCTTCCTTCTGTTGACTGTATTCTGAGGTCCCAGTATCCTGGGATGTAGGATGCATCACTTACCATGAAATACCTTTCCTTCTATTCTCATAAAATCACTTTTAAAAGGTTAAAAGCACTTGCTTGGTAAATGGAATGCTGATACATACGCAATTTGTTGTTGAGTTGTGTGTCAGTGTGTGTAGAGGGAGGGAGACAACTTGATGGCAAGGAACTTCAGATACCCAACCAGTGAACGAGGTTCTTACATTCTCTTGGAGCGGATGGTGATGGAAGTGGTGGTATGTATGTGATTGCTCTTCTTGGCCATTTCATGTTATCTTCAGCCACAATCTGAAGCCTATTAGTGACAGAAGCAGTGCTTTCTTGAGAATATCAGGCCGTACTTTCATAGCCAGAGGTTGTCTGTAAGAAATTCTAAAATAACAAGAAAAATAAATGAAAATTGAATATAGGCTTGTTATATATATTTGTAAAATGCTTTAAAATTAAATTCATCAGCAGTAAGGCATTGATTACTTACTTCTAAGAGAATAATGACAAAACTGTCACAATGGGCTATGGGTTGAAGACCAAGTGGTAAGTAGGCTATCTGGATGTACTGAGGACTGTTCTGATGTGAAAGGGAAGAGCAAGAGAAGACACAAATAAGCACAACAAGTTGGTTGTTATTGGTGGTGGTGATGGTGTTATTGTTTTGTCGCTTGGGTTTTTTGTTTGTTTCTTTGAGATGGGTGTCTCACTATATAGCCCTGGCAATCTTGGAATCCACTATGTAGACCCTGCTGGTTTCAAACTATTCTCCTGCCTCACGTTCCAGGCACTAGGATTGCAAATGTGCACAAACATTCTCATATTGATGCATGAAGAGTCAATGAGTAGAATAGATCTCAATGTAAACTTAACTCACAATGCTCCTATTCTTTACATTTCCTCTTCTAAGCAGAATTTTTGGTGAGGCAGCACAAATCTGCCAAAGCTAAAGCTGTAAAGACATGAATTTTCCTGCTCTTATGAAGTAAATAGACTTCCAGTCATTAAAATGTTACTAACTGAAGTAGATGGCCACCCAATGACTTCATAACGGCAGGGAGATTTCATGCTTCAAGAGCTGACTTTGAATCTAGAATCAGGCATCTTCACTCTGTTATCTGTATGACATTCCCTTTTAAAAGCTTTGTTCTTCTTTCATCTATTTTTGGTCTCTCTCTCTCTCCAGTTCTCAGGTGTCCGTCGTCGTCTTCAATGGTATGAATAATTTAATTGAGTAAGCAGAGTGGCTGGCACCATACCCTGCAGATGAATTTCTCAACCAGACTGTTTCTTCACTTGCAAAGTTGCAGCATCATTTTCAGCAATTATTTCCTGACTCTACCTTCTCCCTTGCTGGGAGATTGCTGAACAAAGAGAAAGAAAGCATTAGAAATGGGAAGTGATTCCAAAGCTGTTTTCATTGGTTGATTCATGAACACAGGCATACACAGAGTGGGCTGTCATAACCTGTTAATTAGACGCACTCATCAGCCGCAAGCATTTTATGATTTTAGTTGCCTCAACTCATAATTATGTGGAGGCAAAAACTGCAGAGGTAACCCGAGCACAGAAGTCATTTTTAATGTTAAGTGTTTGGCAATGAAAGAAGATGCTGTTGTTCTCTTTTGAATTAGAACAGTGTCCACTGAATAAAAAAATTACTCAACAAGAATCCTTCTTCCTGAAGCTACTTAGATATCACTTCTCTCAGCTTCCAATTTTTACTTCAAATTCATCAGATGACTCTCGTGGAGCAGTCTTGGTTTAAGTTGTTTTCTTTTTTACTAATAGAAATCCATTTAGGAGAATAGAAGGAAGATCGACCTTCCTTTTTAATATAGTATGAAAATAAACCAAAAATTCTGCACAAGACAGCTGGAAATTGGCTAACTTGGGGATAAAAGAAATAATCCCATTTACTATGGAGTCTGGGTATTTGCTTATCTCACCTTTATACAGCACTATTTGTGCAGTTTTTTATAAGTTCCCAAGAAGGTTGAGTAGTGGTCAATACTTTATAGATACCCAATGGATTATTTTTGAGTTTTGAATAAATAAATCCAGCACTGTCATCACTGAATTACAAATTCCCCAGGAAATGTTTGCCATTTTCAAAAGTTTCAGGTTCATATTCCTCCACATGGGAAACTGAAAGACACAGTAGAATTTTAAAATGAGAGCATAATATTCAAGGCATCACAGTAATTAGATTCATTAATTGTAATTAGAGAGTTGGGAGACAATCTTCATGGATTCATCTGCCGCAGTTCAGAGGACTGCAGGTATCCGTGTCTCTAGAGGAAGGGTTTATATAGGTAAGTGCTAACATAATACTGTAGAATTTGTAGTGTTGAGATAAAAATATGAGAATTATGGTCTTTGGTTTTGTTAAATAATCTTATATGAATAACCCTAAAAGGATATTATATACTGTGGTATTCAGCATTTCAGACATAATGCCCAAATGTTTATATAATGTTTGAATAGAATGTTGAAATAAATAGATGGTATGTCACAGCTCTACTAGGGTAATGATTGTTCAGAAAATACAGAATATTGTTTTCTGTAACATGGAACTTGAAATCCATTAAGCAATAAATTGTGATTTACGTCCAAACCTAGCTTGAAGTTCTGCACGATTTAAGCTGAGTAGATATGATAGTGTAGCTGTCCAAGTGTACTCTTGGCAATGAGCCCTGACCAACCTCTGGAAATTTGCACAACTCAGGGACAGAAACATACAGAATTGTAAGAAGAGGAGAACTGTAATCATAAAAATACATGGATGTATAAACCTGTTTGTAGAAACACTTGTAAGCAACAACTAATTAAATTTGTATGTGGGGCTGGCTGCTGCCTAATTTTTTTTTTTTTTATAATGTCAAAGCCTAATTTAAAATATTTAAGGAGACGAACTATTTCAAATAAAGAAGTAAAAAATAGTGGAAATATTACTTTAAAAGCACACGCGCGCGCGCGCGCGCGCGCACACACACACACACACACACACACACACACACTGAGGCTGTTCTACAGTACTTTAATTTCCTTCTAGCTTATTTACCAATCAGCTTCAAAGGTCACTGTGAGGAACTTTCTGGATACTACTTACTTTTGGTCAGCATAGTCATGATTTGTGGGTGGAAATAAGAGTCAAATGTTATTCTGGGGATTGTATTCCTTGTTTTCAATAACCTCTGTCCTCCACCATTCCCGAGAGCTTTGCATTTAGAATAGATTGGAACACAATTAATTTAAAAACAGCCGTAGCAGTACAACAGAAATGACACAGCAAGCCTTCCAGGACACACTCAGGAAGTAAGAGAAAAAGAACAGGGGTGAGTAGCAATTAATTGCTTTCTCTTGTGTGTTTACTTGATGTGGGGCAAGGGCAGAGGAAGAAGGGCAATTACATTAACTGGGCGAGAAATTTTGCCACATAACCACTAAGAGTAAAAGTCCTTGCAAATATTTTGCAAATGATTTAGTGTTGGCTAAATCCAATGCATGTTTTTACCATGAATTTTCTATTTAAGAAGTTTTTTTTTTTTTGAAATCCAGCTTTAAGAAAGAAAATGCAATCCATATGTTACTGATTCATTCACACTTATCATATTTTGCGTGAGTAAGTTGGTGTCCAAAAACTTTTGGGGTTTTCAACCAGGAAGTTACATTTTATAGCACCAAAAAGGACGTTAGACCTGGAAAGTTTTTGAATTTGATTTAAATATAGACTCCAAGGAATCTGAGTGGGTTCTAAGTTTGGCAGTGTGCCCTCACCCTAGTTAACATATTGATGGAGTTATATATATATTCTTATACACATGGGTTAAAAGTACAGCTGTTAATTCTGTTTTGATTTTGATGCTAGATATATTCCTTTTGACTTCCTGGTTTGTTTGCCACGAGGAAACAATTGGCCACTTGTTTTATTATTCAAAAAAATTTTTATATATTGACCTATATCCTTAAATATAAAATAAGTGTTATCAAATATGTAACAAAGCTGGTGTGTGGAAAATGCATAATTTTCCCTAAGGGCTATTTGCTAATATGGAACACAGGCCTCTAAAATGTGATGAAAGGAAGGACTGTGGAACAATGGGTCATGATGGCTAATTTTATAGGGAACACATGCATACAGTCTAATTTAAAACACATGGTGCAGCAGTTATAGGCAAAGGCTCAGAGAATTAGGCAGGAATTCTGCTTCATAAAAAAGCAAACAGTTCCTTCTTTCTCCTGCCTTTTTCTTCGAGGAAAAAGATCCCATTCAGTAATGCTTTAACAATTGCAAGGCCCACCCACAGGTCTCACACGAGGCTGCAAGTCTCCTGCTTCAGGTATGGATGCCCTGCTGCGCTTGCTTGATGACTCAAAGATGTGATAGGGCATTAGAGGTACAGATCCCAGGATGCATTTGTGTCTTTTATAGGCCATCTTTATTAGGTGCTGTGCAGAAGAACAGTATTGTGTGCTATTGATTACTCTGAAACAGGGGGCTATTGTTTTTATCTGCAGAGGAGCGGGAGAGCAGAACATTCTACTCACTGCTCATTTTGAAGCAGGGACTTTGAGCTGAACGTGGTCAAGCTGTTAAATCCTCTATTCTGAAGAGCTTTGAGATTGGCACAACACAGTAAACATCAAAGCAATTAGTGCTATAATCGTCTTGCTTGAAAAAAAAAATTAGACAAAGTTCTTCCTGAAATGGTTATATTTATGTGCCAAGTTGACTGGGACAGAGTGCCCAGATATTTGGCCAAACGTTCCTTTTGGAGTGTGTCTTTGATTGTTTCTATATGAGGTGTGAATAGGCAAACTATTTATAAATAAAATCAATTACTTTTACCACTGCTCCAGTGTGAATGGTCCCCGTCCTGTGCACTGGGGCCTGGCTAGAAGGAAATGCTGTCAAGCAAGGATCTGCTCATGAAGAGAGGGGTTTTTATTTTTGCTTTGAGGTCAGTTGCTTGATCCTCTCTAAGACTTCATGAAATACAATTTTAGTTGATGGATTCATTAAAATCCATAGTCTGTTCCTTAATCCTCTGGGCTCATCAAAATGACTCTCTGAGCACACAGTAAGTATATTAACCTTTCTGGAACAAACTCACACTAATTAATTTAGTAGAGGAGGTTTCTGGAGAAGCCTCTTTTATTTAGAGATGGGGAGGGCATATCGAGAGTGAACCCCTGGTCTCATACATGCTAAGCAGGTGTTCTACCCCTGACCTGTTGCCTTAGCCTGCAGATTCTTAAACAGCCTCTTAAAATAAGCGTAGTTTCCTTTAAATGACTTGCAACAGAACATTCACTCAATATTTGACAGAAATAAAAGGATAGTTTCTTAATGCCTAGGAATACAGTAAACACTAACATTTCTGGGGGAAAACAGCAACCACAATCCAACATTTTAAAGCATTCGAAACTTGTCCGAGTACTTGGCACGCCTTCCAGGACAGATAACACAGAGTCATTAAAGTACTTTCCGCACTCAGGTCTGATGCCCTTGGGTCTGATGCCCTCATCTCTGCTCATTTCATTAGAGACACACTCAGAATTCCTTTCAGTGAACTACCCACATATCATCTCGTACTCCGGAATATGCCCGCATGTCTGTCTATCTTGTACTGGTTTTATCTTCCAGAGTGCACACTATTTGTATGTCCCTGGTCTGTCTGCTGTCTGTCTTCAGCCTGATGAAGAGGTGTCAGATGTTTGGCTCCTGAAAGCAAATGGTGGGTGACAGTCACTCACCAGCAAACCTTGCAGAGCCCCCAAGCTCCTTCCCACGCACGGAAGCATGTCACCATGCAGTTGAGAGTGTTATCTCTGGGTGACCTTGACTTTTCTAACTTAAAAAAACATAAGGAAAACATTTGCAAACTTGGAACTATTAATAGGAACAAATTGCTTTCAACAGACTGACAGGCCACTGAATCTTGACCTCTGTATCTGGTAGAGAAGATACGTGGGTTATTTTGATCTCTTAATATTCTCATATCTAGGAAGACGATAATGTGCACAGCACATAGACAAGATGGGATTTGACTCACGTGACAAAGGAAGCAAATTTGAAACAATTAAGAAGAGTTTTCTCCCTGTAATTTTGTAGAACTTTATATTTTAATTTTATTTATTTATTTATTTATTTATTTATTTACTTACTTACTTATTTGAGATAGGGTCTCCACACGAATAGTATGGCCTCAACCTCAGAGAGTTCTGGAACTGAAAACATGCATCACCACACCCAGTTCTTTCTGTACAATTTTAAAGAAAAGAACTGAGTCAATTCTTTTCCTTTTTGGGGGGCATGTTTCCAGGGCCCAGAGAAAAGTGATTATTTCAAAGCTTCTCCAAGTGTATGTTCCAGAAAGGAAAGCAAAAAGTGGGAAATGTCAGAACAAGCAAAGGACATAAAACCTATAGTTCTCAGTAGGTCTGCCCTCAAGAAGATTAACTATAACCCACAGCTTTTATAGTTTCTATCAGTGAAGATGCTGGGCAGTCGTGATTTAACTTTGGAGCAGTATCTGTGCCTTCTCATCCTCTCCGTGTATTTGTGGGTCAGGAGGGAAGTCATTCGGGACTTGTATTTCCTGTCTCATCTTTTTCTTCTTCCTGTCTTGAAACTGTGGGAAATCAGCTTTAAAAAAATCACTTGAGAGAAACAGGCATTAACTTATCCGTTTCCAAGTAGGTTCTTCTTTTAACGTGTAAGCCATAAAGGGCCTTAGTGTACAAGGGACATATCACTGAATAAAAAAATTCCAAAATTTATTTTAATTAAATAAGGGTTCCTAATATCTATACATTTCTGACTTCCTTATGAGCGTTTCCTTGGACAGCATCTGTTCCTTCTCCAGTGCCCACTTCACTGATAATTCCTTGGAGAAGGAATATGAGTGAATTTATTTTCCAGACCTTTCACCCTAGGTAGCTACATCTACACCTGGTATAGCTGTAGATATGATATTTTATCCTGAATTAAGCCAAGAATGCAAACACGAGAATGTCTTCTTCTCTCAATCACAGTGGGTATTTTTGCCTGTTAAGTTATTTGGCTACTTAGACTTCTCCTTTTTAAAGATAATTCCTCCACTACAGTGTCTGGGACACTGAACTTGAGGAATGACATTCTCTCATGGGTCTTCCCAATAGTTCTTGGGCAAAAACCTGCCTTCATAGTATTCTCTGGGATGGATACTATAGAATAGGAGGGAAAAGCTTTCCGTCATTGAAAAGCTAACACTTGGTAGCTGAAAAGGCTATGTGATTTGACAGTGTTTCCCCTTTATTGTATTCCCTACTTTTTTTTCTAAAATAGAGTGAAGTGATGAGAGAGAGAGAGAGAGAGAGAGAGAGAGAGAGAGAGAGAGAGAGAGAGAGAGAGAGAGAGAGAGAGAGAGAGAAGCAATGGAAATGTTCATGGAAAAACTTACAGAAGAGGTATGAAAGAGCAGGCTACATTTACCTACCATGCTTGGAAAACCTGTCTCTTCTGAATTTATGCTCCTCCATATTCAAAGTATCAAGGTGACCGGTGTGAACAAGAGACATCAATTCTTTAAGAAGTAGAGGGGAAGGAAAGAATAGGGTGACTAAGGTTTTCCTTTAAGCCAATTATAGTTTTAGATAGCACCTTCCTTTTTTATTCTAAGTCATAGAAATTCTTGACCTTAGACTTGGAGTAACCGCACACATTCTTTATCTAACCCTTGTAGTACTTTGCACTGTGTATTCCCCAGCTCTCTTTTTTTAAATACATGTTTTTTTTTAAAAAATTATTAGATTTTTTCTTTATTTACATTTCAAATGTAATCCCCTTTCCTAGTTTCCCCTCCGAAAATCCCCTATCCCCTGCCTCCCACCCCTGCTCCCCAACCCACCCACTCCCATTCCTGGTCCTGGCATAGAGCCTTCACAGGACCAAGGGCCTCTCCTTCCATTGATGACAGACTAGGCCATCCTCTGCTACATATATAGCTAGAGCTACAAGTTCCACCATGTGTTTTCTTTGATTGGTGGTTAGTTCGAATTGATGTTCCTCCTATGGGGCTTCAGACCACTTCAGCACCCTGGGTATTTTTCTGGCTCCTTCACTGGGGAAATTGTGTTCCATCCACTTCTGTATTTGCCAGGCACTGGCAAAGCCTAGCAGAAGACAACTATATCAGGCTCCTGTCAGCAGGCTCTGGTTGGCATTTGCCTAGTGACTATGTTTGGTGGTTGTTTAAGGGGTGGATCCCCAAGTAGGGCAGTCTACTCCTAACTTTGTCTCTGTAGCTCCTTACATGGGCATTTTGTTCCCCATTCTAAGGATGGACGAAGTATCCACACTTTGGTCTTCCTTCTTGCGTTTCATGTGTTTTGCAAATTATATCTTGGCTATTCTGAGTTTCTGGGCTAATATCCACTTACCAGTGAGTGCATATCATGTGTGTTCTTTTGTGGTTGGGTTACCTCACTCAGGATGATAGCTTCCAGATCCATTCATTTACCTAAGAATTTCATGAATGCATTGTTTTTAATAGCTGAGTTGTACTTCATTGTGTAAATGTACCACAGTTTCTATATCCATTCCTCTATTGAGGGACATCTGGGTTCTTTCCAGCTTCTAGCTATTATAAATAAGGCTGCTATGAACATAGTGGAGCATGTGTCCTTGTTACAAGTTGGAACATCTTCTGGGTATATTCTAAGGATAGGTATTGCTGGATCTTCTGGTAGTACTATGTCCAATTTTTTGAGGAACCGCCATACTGATTTCCATAGTGGTTATACCAGTTTACAATCCCACCAACAATGGAGGAGTGCTCCTCTTTGTCCACATCCTCTCCAGCATCTGCTGTCACCTGAATTTTTTATCATAGCCATTCTGACTGGTGTGAGGTGAAATCTCAGGGTTGTTTTATTTGCTTTTCCCTGATGATTAAGGATGTTGAACATTTTTTCGGGTGCTTCTCAGCCCTTCAGTATTCCTCAGCTGAGAATTCTTTGTTTAGCTCTGTACCATATTTTTTAATAGGCTTATTTGATTTTCTGGAGTTCAGCTTTTTGAGTTATTTGTATATATTGGATATTAGTCTCCTATCAGATTTAGGATTGGTAAAGATCCTCTCCCAATCTGTTGGTGGCCTTTTTGTCTTATTGACAGTGACTTTTGCATTTCAGAAGCTTTGAATTTTATGAGGTCCCATTTGTCGATTCTCAGTCTTACAGCAGAAGCCATTGCTGTTTTGTTCAGGAAAAAAGGTATGGTCAGGTATGGTGATTTCCTGTGGTTATATCTTCAAGGCTTTCCACAACTTTCTCTTCTATAAGTTTGAGTGTCTCTGGTTTTATGTGGAGTTTCTTGATCCACTTAGACTTGAACTTTGTACAAGGAGATAAGAATGAATCAATTTACATTCTTCTACATGATAACCACCACCTTTTGTTGAAAAGGCTGTCTTTTTTCCACTGGATGGTTTTAACTTTCTTGTGACTATAGGTGTGTGGGTTCATTTCT
>NC_034610.1:40736144-40738411 GCF_900095145.1 Mus pahari | reverse complement strand
TCATGATGGATGATCATTTTGATGTGTTCTTAGATTTGGTTCGTGAGAATTTTATTGAGTATTTTGGCATTGATATCCATAAGGGAAAGTGGTCTGAAGTTCTCTTTCTTTGTTGAATCATTGTGTGGTTTAGGTGTCAGAGTAATTGTGGCTTCATAGAATGAATTGGGTAGAGTACCTTCTGTTTTTATTTTGTGGAGTAGTTTGAGGAGAATTGGAATTAGGTATTTTTTGAAGGTCTAATGAACCCATCTTGTCCTGGGCTTTTTTTGGTTGGGAGACTATTACCGACTGCTTCTATTTCTTTAGGGGATATGGAGATTTTCAGATCATTAGTCTGATCCTGATTTAACTTTGGTACCTGGTATCTGTCTAGAAAATTGTCTATTTCGTCCAGGTTTTCCAGTTTGGTTGAGTGTAGCCTTCTGTAGTAGGATCTGATGCTGCTTTGGATTTCATCAGGATCTTTCCTCTTTAAGGGCTTCTAGCTGTTTACCTGTGTTCTCCTGTATTTCTTTAAGGGGTTTATTTATTTCCTTCTTAGAGTCCTTCTTCATCATCATGAGAAGTTACTTTAGATCCATATCTTGCTCTTCTGGTGTGATCCAGGACTTGCTGTGGTGGGAGAGTTGGGTTTTGATGATGCCAAGTAAACTTGGTTTCTGTTGCTTCTGTTTATATGCTTGCCTCCTGCCATCTTATTATCTAAAGTGCTTGCTGCCCTCAATATATCTTGTTGGAGCCTGTCCTTCCTATAATCCCAGTTGATTCAGGACTCCTCAGAGACCAACTTTCTCTGTGAACCTGTGATTCTGTGATTCTGTGCTCCTGTGTACCTGAGATTCCTGGTGTGTCAGAGTTCTGGGCAGTCAAGCTTCCTCTGAGACCCTTAGATCCTGGTGTGACCACACTCCTGGCATCCTGGGATTCTGGAATCCTAAGATGCTGGGCCTGTGACAGTGCCTGGAAGTGGTGTCTCCTACGGGGACCAGACTGTGGGGCTGTCTGGTGTGTTTGAAACCAAGGTATACCAGCATCGATCAGAAGTAATCCGAGCTGCTGGTCAGGCAGGGCTCCCGTTTCCTTCCTCCTGCTGTCATAGGCCCCTCAAGATTGGTTTGGAACAGATGTTGTGTTCTACTCACCAGTGATCCTAAGATCGTGGGCATGCTAGCTAGGGTGACTGCGTCGTGGAGAGTCCTCTGGGGACCGTGGGACCGTCCACTGAGTTTGTGTCCATTGTAGCCCGAAGCTGGCGTCAACCAGAGGGGACTTGAGCCCCTGTATTTCCCAGTTCTAATTAATGTGTGCAGATTAATAAGCAGTATATGTGAACGAGAATACAAAAACACACCAGCTCTCTCCTACCTATACTGGTTCTAGTGGCACAGACATTTCGCAAAGGCATAGAAAGAAGACCTTCCTCCGGTTCTTGCTCAACCGAGCCTCAAGCATGAACCAAAAGCAATATGGCTGCCTACAAATTCCTTTTATTTGTCAATCTTTTCCATAGAACTACTCCTGAGCATGTTCCTCTTTGCTCTGTAACTTCTATTTCATAGACGAATTTATCTTACACCCCTAGTGTGACTCACTTTTTACCTGTGCCCTCTAGTTAATCTGGCTAAGGGTTTATCTATTTTGCTGATTTTCTCAAAGAACCAGCTCTTGGTTTGGTTGATTCTTTGAATAATTTTTTGTTTTCAGTTGGTTGATTTCAGCCCTAAGTTTGATTATTTCCTGCCGTCTATTCCTCTTGGGTGAATTTGTTTTCTTTCGTTCCAGAACTTCTAGGTGTGCTGTCAAGCTGTTAGTGTATTCTCTCTCTAGTTTCTTTTTGTCAGTACTCAGAGTTATGAGTTTTCCTCTTAGGACTCCTTTCATTGTGTCCCATAAGTTTTGGTATGTTGTGGCTTCATTTTCATTAAACTCTAAAAAGTCTTTAATTTCTTTCTTTATTTCTTTTTTGACCAAGGTATCATTGAGTAGAGTATTGTTCAGTTTCCACGTGTATGTTGGTTTTCTATTATTTATGCAGTTATTAAAGATCATCCTCAGTCCATGGTGATCTGATAGGATGCATGGGATAATTTCAAATTTTTGTATCTGTTGAGGCCTGTTTTGTTACCGATTATATGGTCAATTTTGGAGGTGGTACCATGACGTACTGTGGATAAAATGGTCTGTAGATATCTGTTAAATCCATTTGTTTCATATCTTCTGTTAGTGTCCATGTGTCTCTGTTTAGTTTCTGTTTCCAGGATCTG
>NC_034610.1:40704097-40734859 GCF_900095145.1 Mus pahari | reverse complement strand
AGTTTTCTTCAATTCCATCCCCTGTTTGGTTGTGTTATCCTGTAATTCTTTAAGGGATTTTTGTGTTTCTTCTAGCTGATTAGCAGTGCTGTCCTGTAATTCTTTAAGGAATTTTTGTGTTTCTTCTAGCTGTTTAGCAGTGTTTTCCTGTAATTCTTTAAGGGATTTTTGTGTTTCTTCTACCTGTTTAGTAGTGTTTGCCTGTAGATCTTTAAGGAATCCTACCTGTTTGCCAGTGGTCTCCTGTAATTCCTTGAGGGATTTTTGTGCTTCGTCTTTAATTGCTTCTACTTGTTTAGCATTGTTTTCCTGAATTTCTTTGAGTGAGTTATTAATGTCCTTCTTCAAGTCTTCTACCACCATCATGAGATATGATTTTAAATCCACATCTTGCTTTTCAGGTGTGTTGGGGTATCCAGGACTCTTTGTGGTGGGCATAATGGGTTCTGATAATGTCCAGTGTTCTTGGTTTCTGTTAGTAAGATTCTTACATTTGCCTCTTGCCATCTGGAAATCTCTGGTGTTAATGTTCAAGCTATCTCTGGCTGCAGTTTGATCCTCCTGTGATTCTCTTAGCCTCTGTCAGCACTACTGTGAATCCAACTCTCCCCTGAGTCCGAGTGGTCAGAGCACTCTCTGCAGGCAAGCTCTCCTCTAGCAAGGCAGGTATCCAGGAGTCTGGAGCTCTGATCCTCCTTCTGAATCCTGGGGTCAGAGCCCTCCCTGTAGGCCCGATTCTCCTCCAGTGAACCCGAGGACCTGCAGTGTGGAGGGTCCTCCAGAGTGCTCTGCTGCCTCTGCTGGGGTTACAGAGAGAGATGGCAGGGGTGGCCCCGACCAGACTGGAACCTGCCTCTGGGCAGGTGGTGTTCCTTTGTCCCTGTTCCTGCAGGCACAAGCCCCACCTGGATTCTCTGGAGTTGATTGTGTGCCACTCACCCATGATCCCGAGGACCTGAGTGTGGAGATTCCTCCGGAGTGCTCAGCTGCCTCCACAGTGCTCCTAAAATCTCGTGGGCAGTCCTCTAGGGACCATGGGGGTGTCCGCCAACTTTGTGCCCTAGGTGACCCGGTGCTGGCGCAGACAGGAAGGGACTTGTGCCCCTGGTCAGGCTGGTTCTCTGCTTCCCTAGTGCTGTCTCAGGTCCCGTGCACATTTGGATTGGAGCAGAAGTTGTGTTCCACTCACCAGTGATACTAAAATTGCTTGTGCAGTCCTCTAGGGACCATGGTGGCATCCGCAGACTCAGTGCCCTAGGTGACCTGGTGCTGGTGCAGACAGGAAGGGACTTGTGCTGTGCTTTGGTTTCATACACTAACAACTGAACGCATAGAGTTTTTGATTGTCTAATTTTGAAATAATGCTTTTTTTTGGTAAAGAAATCAGATTGTTTGCAGAGCCCCTGAAAATATTTAACAATTTTACTGGAAGGTTTATTTAACCTGGCGTTTTCACTGGTTTTGATTTTTCCATCAGTTCCTTGTATGCTGTAATAAAGTGACAGTTTTGGTTTGGTTTGTCTAAGAAACATCTCTTCATAAAATTGTATTTTTTGATAAATTCAATTTTAAGAATTTCATATATGATTATTATGTTTAAATAATTTCATTGCATCTTTTCTTCAACGTATGTATTCCATCTTTTTGAATGGGTTTTAAGTTCAATTAGATGACTGTTGGTTACATCTAAGATATAAGTGCCACTATTGACATTTGGAGATGTGTCACATAAGTCATTGTGGTTTAATAGGACCCATAGCAGGATAGGTCTTGCGTTTTACCCATAACAGGCTTCTAAGATCATAGATGGCCCACTTCCTCTAAATCAGGACTAAGTTCAAATTTTTAAAGGCAATCAAAGCTAATTGCAGTAGCCTATGCTTTAGGGATCTATTGGACCCTCTCACAGACAACTTGAAGGTTGTTTGGTGTCTCATGCTTGGTACTTGGTTTCTGTTAGACAGTCTGTGGTTCAGGGACAAGCATTATCAATCCAACTGGCATAACTTTACATACATTTATATGCATATTGCATGTAATTTTAGGTAAATATTAAACAATATGATTCCCTATGGCTTTTCAAACTTATTAGTTAGTAATTCCTTCTTCCTTTCCTCCCTCTCTCCCTCCCCCTTCCCTCTCTTTTTAGCATCCTTTATTTCTTACCAGTTAAGCCCCTCTTCCTATTTCCTTCTTAATAGTACATGTGTCTTGCTATTCTCTTCTCAAGTGTGCCTCCATTACCATTATGGTCTCTCACTTTCCTGGTTTCTGTGGTAATAGACATTGAGGCAGATTCACACACAAATGAAGTGGGAAAAGAAAACAGTATGATAATTGTGAAGAGACAATGAAGAAAAAAGTGTCTACAAAGTATGCATTAGCAAGACACCTACTATGCATCCAATTCTAGTTTAATACTGCTAGGGATTCCTTGGAAGACAGCATTTTTTTTTTTTTTTTTTTTTTTTTGCTATCTTTCTAGCATTCTACACAATGGATGAGTTGCTAAATATTTCTATATCATTCCTTTTGTAAATAAGCTGAAAGGCTATTTCCTGGAGGGAAGATAATACCAAACATTTTGCTCAAGCTGTGCAGTGAGCAAAGTTGGTTTTGTTGGCTAAAGAGAACCTCAGCACAAAGAAATGCAGGTGGTAGAAGTCGCTGGTCTGCCCAGTGAGTACTGGAGTGTCAAGGGCTGGCAACCACGGGCAGAGAGCCCATAGCATCTGCTCTGTCTTCCCTCCAAACTCCTGAAATTGATCGGAAGGTGGAGAAATCATTTCACTGTTTTGTTGAAATGATACCTTTAGCTGCAACTATAAAGTAGAAAATTTCATAATTATCATATTTTACTTCTGACATTTTGGAAGGTAAAACAATTTGATATTTTTAGACTTTTAATATTCATTTGCAAGAATGTCTACTAGAGTTGTCTTAAATTAGTATACTTTCTAGTCAGCACTTTGCTAAATGATGTTAGAGGTATAACAAAGACTTTTTAAATATCAATTTTATTTTAAGTAAACTCTTCACTTGCCATTTATAGAGGATGTTTATAATGTATGTATCCTAGTTTAAGCATCTGATTAGACTCAGAAAAATAAAACTACAAGTTAAAAAATACAATGTAGCTCACAGAGAACATTTTTAGAGTAAAATATAATAACGACTCATTTGGATATGAGTATAAAGTCAAGGGACCAAGATAGAAGAGCTAACAATATTAATTACTCATAACAGTATAATTGTGGCTATCTTAAATTCTCCCTCAACTATAAAGTTTCTTTCCTGCTATTTGATTGTCCTAGGTTTTCTTCTATCATGAGTTGTTTCTCACTATTTCTCAAGGTTTTCAGTTTTAAACATGCACTGTATGCATCGAGAATCACTAACCTGAGTGTATCCTTTAGGTGCTGACAGTGGAAAGACCATTGGGGTTTTCTTTATTCCGTTCTTAATGGAGTAATAACTTACAGGCAGTAAAGAAAAGGAATGTAGAAGATGCCTAGAAGATATAATAGTCAAGAATAGCGGGGAGAGAGGTAGGGAGAGGAAGAATGCAAGGGACAGAGAGAAAGAGAGGGAGAGGGATTAGGGAGAGGTTGAGGGAGAGGGAGAGGTTGAGGGAGAGGGAGAGGGAGAGGCAGAGAATGAGAACTAGCTGATATTTTCATCTTGAGAAGCAGAGTGCATAGTGAGCCAGCTAGACAAGATAGGACAGCAACTGCCATGTGGGGAACCCTGTGAGTTCAGTTTGGAGACAAGCTAGCTTAAAGCGATCTGGAATTTTCCAGGTTGAGTTGTGCCGACATGAAACTCATAGTGCTATGTCCCCTTAGGAATGAATTGGCTTGTCAGGGGATTCACAAAATAGAGATAATGATAATATTTGTGATAATTACAACAATAAATAATTCCATTTCTACCGCAGTGGGAATGTATGTAATCATTTAGGAATTTCTCATATAGCTTGGCAGGGGTTTATCTCACACAGTTGAAGGTGTATCCATTTGTCATGATTAATCTCCATTGTCAACTTGCCTGGATACAGAATCACCATGGAAGTACACCTCTGGGTGTGTCACTAAAGGTGTTTCCAGAAAGGTTTAACCAAAGAAAGAAGAAAGAACCTGAGTGTGGGTGGTACCATCTATGGGATGGCTTCTGTGGCTGAATGAAGGAAGGCAAGAAGGACACCAGCATTCTTGTCTCTGCCTCCTGACTACAGGATAATGAGAACAACTGTCACCTACATCTGCCCACATGTCTTTTTACCCTTCCGTGATGGACTAAGCCAAGGCTAAGACCAAATAAGCCACCCTTAAGTTGCTCTTTATCAAGAATTCTCTCACAGTAGAAAGAAAGTAACTCATGCACCATAATTATGGGCAGTCTCATCCACCTTTCCAAGACCTCTTAGCACAAGAATATTTCAACTTTTACTAGTCATAATGAAGATGCAAGAATGATTGTATCTGCATGTGGCTTGTGACAGCTCATTGTTTATTTCAATCTTGAAGTCACTATTGTTTATTTCAACTGGCATTGTAAGAAAGTTTTCTTTGGCACAATGACATAACTAGATCTGCAGGTTTTTTTGTTAATTAATTTATGTACTTTACATACTGGCTTTAGTTTCCTCTTCCCTTTCTCTTCCCAGTCTTTTCTTTCCCACCTTCCCTCCCCCATCCACTTCTCTTCCATTTCTCTTCAAAAAAGGCAAGGCCTGCCAAGGATATCAACAGGCCTTGGCATATAGAATTTCAGTAAGACCAGCTGCATCTTCTCCTATTAAGTCTAGACATGGCAGCCCAGTAGGAGAAAAGGGTCCCAAAGGCAGGCAACAAAATCAGAGACAGTTTTTGCTTTGACTGTTAAGAGTACCATGTGAAGACCAAGCTATGTGACTATAACATATCTACAGAGAGCCTGTGCCCATACATGATTCATTTATCGCCTAATATGTGTTAGATTATTTACATACATTATCCTACCTGATGAGAAAATTAAGCTGAAATGCGTTAGGAGTAGTGTCCATGGCCTCAGCTGACATCTTACCTCCCTTTCTTCTTCAATGTTGCCACCAGGTCTTACCTTCACAATGTGCTCTCTAGAGAGAGCAGAGATAGAACCCAGTCACTGTCATACTTCCTGCCACATGATAGGACCTCAATTGGATACTGCACCAACCCATATCTCTTCATACTTTTATTTATTTATTTGTTTGTTTGTTTTTAGTTTTTATTATTTTTTAAAGTAGATATTTTCTTTATTTATATTTCAAATGTTATCTCCTTTCTTGGTTTCCCCTATGAAAACTCCCTATCCCATCCACCCTCCCCCTGCTCATCTATCCACCCACTCCCACTTCCCTGTCTTGGGATTCCCCTACACTGGGGCATAGAGCCTTCTCAGGACCAAGGGCCTCTCATCCCATTGATGTCCAATAAGGCCATCCTCTGCTACATATGCAGCTGGAGCCATGGGTCCCTCTGTGTATAATCTTTGGTTGGTGGTTTAGTCCCTGAGAGCTCTGAGGTTACTGGTTGGTTCATGTTGTTATTCCTTCTATGGGGCTGAAAGTTCCTTCAGCTCCTTCGGTCTTTTCATTAGCTCCTCCATTGGCAACCTTGTGCTCAGTCCAGTGGTTGGCTGAGAGCATCCACCTCTGAATATGTCAGGCACTGGCAGAACCTCTCAGAAGACAGCTGTATCAGGCTCCTGTCAGCAAGCACTTGTCATCCACAATAGTGTCTGTGTTTGATGACTGTATATGGAATGGATCCCCAGGTGGGGCACTCTCTGGATGGTCTTTTCTTCAGTTTCTGCTCCACACTTTGTCTCTGTATCTCCTCCCATGGGTATTTTGTTCTCCTTTCTAAGAAGAACTAAAATATCTATACTTTGGTCTTCCCTCTTTTTGAGCTTCATTTGGTCTGTGAATTGTATCTTGGGTGTTCTGAGCTTCTGGACTAATATCCCCTTTTCAGTGAGTACATACCATGTGTGTTCTTTTATGATTAGGTTACCTCACTCAGGGTGATATTTTCTAGTTCCATTCATTTGCCTAAGAATTTCAAAAAGGTCAAGAATTACACCAGACTTCTCACCAGAGACTATGAAAGCTAGAAGATCCTGGGCAGATCTCATACAGACCCTAAGAGAACACAAGTGCCAACTACTATTCTGTAGTGCCTACTATTCTGACACTACCTCAGAATAAAAGGCTTGAAAACAATTTTCCAAGCAAATACTCCCATGAAACAAGTGGGAGTAGCCATTCTAATACCGGGTAAAATTGATTTTCAATGAAATGTCATCAAAACAGATAAACCTCAAAGCACACATTGCACCTCACACAATAATTATGGGTGACTTCAACACCCCACTCTCACCAATGGACAGATCAGAGAAACATGAACTAAACAGAGACACAGTAAAGCTAATAGAAGTTTTGGATACCTTATTTTATAAGCAGCCATATTCTGTCTGACTTCCCTTATCTGTGTTTCACTTCTCCCTTTCTTTGGTAACTAAATTCACCTAAATTATAAAACATTCATATAGGAGGAAAGGGTAACAAAGAACTTGGGTATCTTTCTCTGAATACCATCTTCTTCCATTCTCTTTTGTAGCAAAGCTAAAATAAAAATATGTCTGTCTGTTTCCACCTGTGGTTCTGTCTCCGTCAATGTCATATCTCTCCACAAGCATACGTAGTACTTTTCATCAAAATCTTTCACTCTATTCTAGTTTTTTCTTTTTCATTCTTTTCTGCTGCAGTGACACACACCATGACTAAATACAACATAGGGAAGGAAAGAATTCATTTGTTTTTGATTCCATGTAATTTATCATTGAGGGAAATCAGTCAGGAACTTATGTGAGGACTTGAGGCTGATACCATGGAGGAATACTACCTACTGGCTTGCTCACTTGCTCATGCTTAACAAAGTTTTATGCAGCTTAGGATGACATCCCAAGCTAATGGTGCTACTCAGAGTGGGCTAGTTACTCCCCATCTCTTTGTCACATGCCAATCAAGACAATCCCCCAAAGACATGCCAGAGGACAATCAAGTCTGGGCAATCCCTCAAGATATTCTTCTCAGATGATGTCCTCCTAGACTGTGTCATTAGTAATTAATGCTAATGAAGATCTTCTTCCTTTCAGCCCTGAGAGTCTAGTTTTTGTCTTCCCATCTGTTAATACATTGGGTATTTATAACATTACTTCATGGCATTTACACGTTTAAGAGCTTTGTGTTATGGTCTCCACAGTACTAAAGGAGGAGGAGGAGGAAGAAGAACACCAATAAGAACAAGCACAGGAAAGACAAAAAGAGAAAGAAGGAGGAGGAGAAGAGAAAGAAGAAAAGAAGGAGGAGTAGGAGAAAGAGGAGGAGGAGAAGAAGGAAAAGGAGGAGGAGGAGGAGGAGGAGGANGGAGGAGGAGGAGGAGAAGAAGAAGAAGAAGAAGAAGAAGAAGAAGAAGAAGAAGAAGAAGAAGAAGAAGAAGAAGAAGAAGAAGAAGAAGAAGAAGAGAGGAAGAAGAAAAGAAGAGACAGACAAAAAGACAGACACAGAGAAAGACAGAGGGAATGATAACAGTTGTTTGAATTTTATTATATTTGGAAGTCAAAATGCAATAACTTTCAAATGTTGTCAACAGAAACAACTAGGAAATGTTTTATTTTGAGAAATCTCTAGGCATTATGGGAGTTCTCTCAAGATTTTATTAAATTTTCATTATCAGAATCTAAAAAGGCAGGAGTAAATTGAAAATGCATTAGTATATTTTAGAAGTATATACAATGTATGTGATGTAATAGAGCAGCATACAGAATAGAGACATAGTTGGATATTAATCACTTGTTCTTTAAGTCCTATACTTTCCCTCTACTATCGGCTTCTGTTTTCATTAGCTCAAGGGCCATACTCTTCCACAGTAGAAAAGATTCAGCCAAACAAATGACACAAAGATATTATACTAGCAGCCTGCAGAGACAGTGAGTTCTAGGAAGAAAATTTAGTCCATTAGACCAGAGAGTCAGGATGCTTTGGAGGCTAATTAATGGCTAGAGGTAGGATTGTTTATTGACAGATCAGAATGGGCCATTCTTTCACATATTCCAAGTTAGGATTTTAAGGATTAAGAAGAGTGGGAATATTTGTTTCATACTTTGAGTAAAGCTTGGGAAGACAGACATAAGGTTATACCAAGTTATTTTACACAGTTAAAACATAATAAAAATAGGGTAGAATGTGCAGGGAGTCATGGCCACAGTGGAACTCTGTAGGGTGTGGTTTCGTTGTATGCTTTGTCAGGAACTTGGGTTGCTTTTATGGCAGCCAGGACTAAAAGGAAAATTTGCCTAGAAAGTGGAATCTGAAGCAAAAATCTAGATACATATTCTTAGTAAATGTTTATGAGAAAAGCTCTAACATTTTTACTTCACAATAGAATGTAACTAACAAACTATAATGGTAACAAAAGGCCAGTTCTCCTAAGCTGTCATTGCCAATTATGTGACCTCAATTTTTTTTTTTTTTTTTTGCATCCACAGGCAAAAAAATCAAATGAGGAAGCAGGAAGTCAGTCAACAATAATGTTATTTGCATATGGATAAATTTTAGTGAATTCCAGGTCAAGGCTGCACTGGCAGAGGGAAAAGTACGTAGCCTCATAGAAAATGAGCAGTTCAAACTCCTGGGCATATACCCAAAAGATGCTCCACCATCCCACAAGGACACTTGTAATTTATTGTAATAGCCAGAATCAGGAAACCACCCAGATGTCCCTCAACTGAAGAATGGATAAAGAAAATGTGGTTCATTTACACAATAAAATAGCACTTAGCCATTAAAAACAAGGACATCATGAAATTTGCAGGCAAATGGATGGAATGAGAAAATATCATCTTGAGTGAGGTAGCCCAGACCTAAAAGGACATGAATGGTATGTAATCACTTAAAAGTCTATATTAGCCATCAAGCACAGGTTAACTGTGCTACAATCCACAGACAAAGGAAGGTCAGAGGGAGGATGCTTGAATACTTCTCAGAAGGTAAAATAAAATAGATATCGTAATGGATTGATGTAGGGAACTGGGAGAACTGGGTGGGAGAGGGGAGGGGAGGGGAACGGGACAAGGAGGGTCAGGTATAGAGAGAGCAGGGGAGAGAGAACTGAAGTAGACCATGAACAGTGGGTGCAGAGGAGGGCGGCAGGGGACGTCTCTAGGGTGTGCCAGAGATCTGAGACAGCATGGGTTGGGGGAGGCCCCAGAACATCTAGAGGGTTACTCTACCTGAGCTCTTCTTAGTGGTCACCTCTTGTAGCCTGACAGGATTCTCTGTGGAAGGATAAAAACAGCAATCCACCCACAAAACCTTTGACCCAAAATGTGTCCTGTCTATAAAATGTGCAGCGACAAAGATGGGGCAGAGACAGAGGGAATGGCCAACTAATGACTGGCCCAAATTGAGCTCCATCCCATGGGTAAGAACCTGATACAGTCAACTATATTCTGTTAACGCTAGCATATCTGTCCTCTGAGATGCTCCACCTAGCAGCGAATAGAAACAGATGCACAGCTCCATAGCTAAACCTTAGGTGGAGCTCAGGGAGTCTTGTGAAAGAGTAGGGGGAAGGATTGAGAGATCTGAAGAGGATAGGAATTTCACAGAAAGACCAACAGAGTCAAGTACCTAGGCCCCTAGTACATATATAGCTGATGTGCAGCTAGGTCTTTATACAGATTCCTCAACAGCTGGAGCTGGGTCTGTCTTTCAATCTGTTGCCCTGTCTGTGGATCCTGTTCCCCAAGATGGGCTGCCTCATCTGGCTTCAGTGGGGGAGGATGCACCCAATCTTGCAGAGACTTGATGCACCAGGGTGAGGTAGTAATTAGGGCAGACCTATACCTTCTCATAGGAGAAAGGGACAGGATGAGGAGAGGATCTGTGGGGAAGGGGAACTAGGAGTAGGAGAGTGGGACACAAATTGAATAAATAAATTAGTAAAAAAAGAAAATGAGAGATTCAGAATATTAAATTGGAAATATTACATTGACTTGTTTTTATTAAAGACAACATTATTGAAATGTAGTTTATATGGCACAGCATCCATACATTATAACTGTGTAATTCAATCATATTTAGTAAATTATGGAGCTATGAAATCATCTACACACTCCAGTTTTAGTAAAATTTCTGTATCTCACAAAGTGTATTGGTGCCAGTTCGTAGGGAGTTTCTCTGTCCTCCAACTCCAGGTGACCCCAGAACTTATAAATCTATTAGAAGAGATTTTTTTAAAATCCAAATTAAATGGTGCAATATGTAGTTTTTTGCATCTGGATTTTTCAATTAGCATAACTGGCTCATTCATATTGTACAGCCACTAGAAGCTCATGTATTTTTATTGCTGAATGGCATGTATTGTGTGGATGGACTACATTTCATTTATCCAGTCACTAGATGAGGGGCATTTGGGTTGTTTCCAGTTTGGGGCTATTGTGAATAGTGCCACTATGAACATGAATGAACAAGCATTTATGTGGACATGTGTTTTCATTTCTCTTGGATATATACCTAAGAGCCCAGTTGCTGACTGGAATGCTGTGTAGACGATTGTGCTTTTTAGGGGCCACTAAACTGTTTTTCAGTGTGGCTGTACTTTTTTACAATCTACTACAATGAGGCCACCAGTTTCTCTATATTCTTGTCAACACTTAATACTGACAGTTGTTTTGATCCCAGATATTTGTTAGTTATATAGCTATATTTCATGTTGGTTTTAATTTGTTTCATTAAAGACTTGTAGCATTGGCTGTTTTCCTATGCACTCATTATCCCCCTATATTAATATAGCATTCACTTTGCCAACATGTTTTATTTTTAGTTTTGCTCTGTGTCTGTTCATGAATGAACCTGCTGTTCTCACATCTTTTTCTTTTAGAGTGATTTTTTTTTTAGGAGAAAGATTTGAGAGGTTTGCCTCTTGTCTTTTGGAGAAGGTTTTTAGCAGAATTGATTTAATTCCTGTTTAAGTATTTGGTAGAATTCCTGGCTGAAGCCATGTGGGTTTGTCTTTGTGGAATTATTAAGAATTTATTATAGGTGCTTTTCACAGCCAGTTCTAGGGACTAATAGTATTTATTCTTTTAGGTCATTGCTCATTTTATATAGTTTAATGTATTAGTATTGTTATAAATATTTCCTTATATTTTATTTTCTATGGGGAAAACAAATTTCCCACTTTCATGTCTTAGGTGACTCATTCATTCTCATTTTCCTCTCTTTCTCCCCTAACATCCCTGTTCTTTCACTCCTTCCCTCCCTAACTCACTTCTCCAAAGGATGTTTAAGAATCTGAGGTTGTCCTAGACTCTAAGCAATCAGAGGCTCCAGGTGGTATGCACATTAACTAGTGGGCTGAAATTTGGCTTCTGCCCTGACACCTGGGGATGGGAAAACCTGACTATAAGCACATACACTATGGTACTGTGGGATACTAGTCAGCCACACTGTATGTGACCATCTCCATTTCTCTGAAACCTCTAAGAATGGAGCCACAACTTAGCCTTATGATCTCCTAGCATCAGCCATTACATTTTCTCCTAATAAATATCACCCAAAAAGAAAATCTGCCTCAGTATCCTATTGAACCACATGCTATTTAATTTCCTAATAATTAGAACTGGTACAGGATATTTTGCATTGTTTATTTGTAGTTTTATTCTCTTTTTACTGTAAACACACTTTAAAATGAGCTTTAATTTTAAAGAATTTATTAACATTTATTTTGTGTCCTAGCGTTTGGGATAGTTGCATGAATGTTCTTGAAAAGGAAGAATGTTCTTCTCTTTTTTTTAATGAAATGTCTCAGAAACATCAATTAAGACCCATTGAGTGATAGTAATCTCATCTTTCACAATGGTTTTCCATGTCATTATAGTAGCTACTAAAAATGGGACATTTGAATTCCCAATTGTAAGAACTGATAAGTTGTCCTTCTGGGTTGTCTGTATTGATGCAATTGTTACAAAGGTCTTTAAAAAGTCCATATATATTTATAATAGTTGAATTCTTCTTGTATTCCAATCTTTTTACTATAAAAACAAAAGCATTTGTTTTCTTCCTTCCAATAAGATTGTTTACCACTCTGGTTGGTGGCATGAACCTGGGGCACAGAGTCTAAAATGTGAACCTGGTGGCGAAGAGTCTAAAAGTGAGGCAGACTAATGTCTCATACAGTGCCCACTTTATTCAGAGCATCAAAAAATTTATACTCTGAGCATTAAGCAGAATCGCATGAGTAAGATGGTTAAGCTACATGTGGCACAAACATGTTTTTCCATAGAGGCATGTGAATAACAACAGTGCAGGTAAACTTATTTCTATCTACTATAGGCAATAAACACACATTCCACGAGTAATTCTGTTTTGAAGAAACTGAGGTCACAAGACTCATGTCCTGTGTTCTTGTAGTTTTCTTTCAAGTACTCAGAAATCTTCTTACACAACTTTGTTCTTGGACTGTGTCCTGACAATTAGTCTTTTTAAAGTTCTTCTATTTACTATTAAGCTATTGAATAGGCAAATATTTTAATTGTATGGTTTGCATACTGGTATTCTATCATTCTTTTACTTTCAATCTAAATAGTGAAATTTAAACGCATTGAACTATATTCCCTAAGAATGCCTTCAAAATCCAATCTGACATTCTTTGAATTTTTTTTGCAGGGGAGTTTCACACAGGGTTTTTCTGTGTATCTCTGGCTGTCCTGGAACTCACTCTGTAGACCAGGCTGGACTTGAACTCAGAAATCAGCCTGCCTCTGCCTCCCAAGTGCTGGGATTAAAGGCGTGCACCACCACCACCCAGCTAAGTCTTTGAATTTTTAAACTGAAGTATTTAATCCACTTACATTTGTTGTACTACTAACCTGTTTGGGTTTATACTGTCCAGTTATTCAATTCTGCATGACTCCTGTATTTTTCACCGTTCCACCTATTTTTACTAAGAAACATTTTAATGTACTATTTTCACATTATATATGTGAATTCATGCATATATATATATATATATATATATATATATATATATACATATATATGCATATCCATGCCAAAACACATATGTGGAAGCCAATAATCCTGTTGAATTTCTAACCTTTTCAATTGTTTTTCAGTGATATTCTAGGAATTACAATGTATGGTAAGTTGCCAGAATATAAGATACAGCAATTTCTTCTTAAATATAATAATTCCCTCAAATATGAACCTTTTTTATTTTTATGCTCTTATTTTCAAATACTTGGCATGTGAATGCATTAGAAACATATATTATTAGCTGTTTTCATCAATGCTTGATATAGTATACCTATTAAGGAAGTTATAAGATGAACAAATTAAACATTTTTATGTAGTTCTTTATATTTACCACATTTTTGCCTTTTGGTTCTTCAGTGTTCACTGTTGATCTTAATTAGTACCTGGTACATTAAATTTTAGGATTTCTAGTAATGTTTATTTCTTTGTTTAAATGCGAAAATGTTGACTCATTTTTCTTTTAGGTTCTGGCTTCTTCTATTCCCTTTTAGCATCAGTCGTTTCTGTTGACCACTTATCTTTGAATTATATTGTTTCCTGTGTGAGCTGAGCTCCTCACATCACGCTGTTGCGTCCAAGACTTTCTTTCCTTCTCTGGCTCCCATCAGTTTGACTACCATGTCTACTGTATGAGTTGGTATCCATTTGGTGATGATCTAACGTGAGTATCACTGATATTGTTAAAACATTTATATCATCCAGTCACAGTTGGAATGTTTCTACCGAAAATGTCTTCAAGTAGCTTCCTTTTCACCTCTTCCACCTCAACTCCTGGAAATATTTTTATTAACGATTTGTATATTTGTTATGAGCTAGAGTTTTCAGAGGCTTTGCTAAATTTCCTTCAATATTTCCATTGCATTTCAAATATATTTAATGTTTACATACTATCAATTTTGTCAGATTTTTGTGTCATTTCTGGGATGCCCCATTTTTTAAAAAAGTAATATGTTAATTTATTTAACTATTATTTGTTGAATGATTATTATATTTTATTTCAAATTCTTAAAGTTATTTCCCTCCCCTCTGTTGAATATATTTATAATGGTTGCCTTGGAAATCCTCTTTGCCATATGCAGTACATTTGGGGTAACTTGCTAATTTCTTTTTGACTTTTTAAAAACACATGTCACCTTGACTTGGATTGATTGAGGTTATTTCTTCATCTCCCTTTGTTTCTTTAATTTCAAGGCAGACACTTTGAACACTATATTTTAGAATTTCTGGCTTTTGATTTCTCTATGAGGACTTCTGTTTTAATCGTGACACCTAAAATGGCTTAGATATGTGAAAAACCTTTTGATGGACCTTGCGTAGGTGGTTGAATACCTTCAAAATTCAGAGACTTTTCTAGTTTGTTCTACCTTTTCTTTACTGTGGGTCTTTCCAGGCCTCTTATGGATATTCTCAACCTCTCAGTGAATTTCTGATGTGTGAAGAGCTTGGATGTCTCAGAATTTCCTCCTGGATCCACACAGACTGTCTAGTACTAAGTGGAAAGATTTGTTTTTCTTAGGTTTCTTTTGCCTATCAGGATTACCGTAGGTAGGGTCTGAAAATAACCCAGTTTGTCTGTGGTTACCTCATTCTTCAGATCTTTGTAGTAAATTTCACAGGCGTGTCTGGACCTGTGGTGCTTTACAAGGGGACTCATAACTTAGGCTCTGAGAACCCTGTGTTTCCCTGTCCAGTTCCTGCTGGATATGCACTCACAGTGAGCTGGGAGGACCTGATTTGCTGCGTGCTGAAGGTACTGAGTTCCACTCCCACTACTGTTAGGGCACTGCTACTCTATGCCCTGAGCTATGAGAAGCCTGCTATGCTAGGTGGACAAGCATGTTAGATTCTCATTCATTTTACAACTGAATGCCCAAAGCACTAATGAAACTAAGCTTTACAATTTTTATGATTTACCCCTCCACCATTTTTAAGTACAATAAACTTCAGGGCCTTAAACATGACTTTAGTTATTTGGAAATTACTAGGCAAAGTATATGTGATTAAAGATGGGCATGGATTATTTGTCTTTTACAATCTGAGAGACAAAGTCTGTGACCCTAGCTCTCCTTCCCAAGCACCCTTGGGTCTGAGAGGTTCTGTAAGATCTTTGAGTTGTACAACATAGCAAAGATGACTCTGGTTCAATTCTCCTGAACTAGTAACCCAAGTTTAAGATACAGTCAGGGTTTCCTTTCCTTCACATCTTTAATTGAAACGCAGCTCCTATACTATGAAGAAGCAGCATTATGGAGAGGCCTCCTGGAAAGACACCAGGACACTAAAATCACTGGTCAATAGCCCCAGTGGGACTCCTGCTTGCCAGCCATGAGAGTGGAGCATCTTAGGAGTGCATCTTCTAGATCCAATTAAATGAACACAGTTCATTCCATCTGTAGCAGAGATGAACCTTTCCTGCTAAACCTTGCCCGAACTGTAAATTTGTGAGCAAAATAAATGATGATTGTTATTTCAAATCACTAAGTGTCTGGGTGGTTTGTTACATAGCCATAAATAACTGGAACATTAATTTTCTGCCTCCTTGAGGAATGGGAGCTGGGGATTAAAGCTAAGAACGGTTTCTATAAAATTCATTTATCATGCACCTAGCAAGCAAGAATTTTCAAAGCTACAAAATTAAATTGCAAAATTATAACCTTAAAAAAACTGTGTTAGTAAAGCTTGTTGTTATTAGTAGAAGGTAGTTATGATATTGAGAAATGGGAATGTTTACCTAGAGAATTGTGGAGCAAAGGAAGAATGTAAGAGAGTAAAGGGAGAGAAAAAATTAGATATTTGCCACAATAAACCTCACCTTGTTTGGCAGAGTGAGAGAAACACACAGAGCACAGAATGGTGAATTCCTTCCTTAACCTCAGCTTGCTGCCTATAGAAGCTGGTGATAGGCAGAATTCACATGAGTATACACCATCAGGGTTTAGAAGACACAGTGAAGGAGTAAGACAGGATTAGTTCACGGTTTTCTTTTTCCTTACATGTTCTGCATGGCCCGATCCCCAAGTTGAGACTCATTATGCTACTCATTATGCTGCCTGGGACTTCAAGGTGGCTCCCATAAGGCCACACAGGTTCAAGACGGGGGGGGGGGAGGGGGGGAAATACGTTCAAGTTGCAAAACAGCCCAGAAGTCCTCTTCTAGGCTGTGACCCAGCCAGGGGATAGAGACCCATGAGGCTCTCAATGCAAATATCATGAGGAAGTGACTGATTGTCCATCACAAGGAAAACCAGGGGATTCCAAGGATTTCTATCATGAGATCATGGGAGATTCTTCTCTACTGCTGGTCTGTAGTTTAGAAACCAGTCAAGACAGGGAGTCCGGAACTAAGAAAACTTGAGTCATTTCCCTAATAGATTGGGCATAGCTAAGATGTTTAAAGTATTAAATCAGATTAAGTTGACAAGTATATTAGATTTGTGTCTATTCTTATCACATTATCCAGTTGGTGGGAGCTTTTTTGGAAGTCCATAACACTTAGAGATAAAGACATAGAAAATATGGCTTTTGCTATACATATCAGCAATAATGAAAATATATTTAGTCACACACACACACACACACACACACACACACATATTGAAGAATTTTCTAGCTGGGAATTTAATAAGATTTTATACTCTATGGAGGTATTTTCTGAAAGGAGAAGTGTGTCAAATATTTTCTTTCTTTATGATTTTTAAAAATCCATCTACACTTCATAGCTTGTACAGTCAAACTTCTATAGACTTAAATTATGGATTATTTATATTTAGGCAAAGATTAATAGGGATTTGTCACACTGAATGATAGTTAAATATATCTATATTCAGAATGTGTTGGTATGAATTATGGCTTTATTATTTACTGGCTAAGTGAGGACTTAACACCTTCTTAAATATTCTCCTCTGACAAATTCATAAAAATATCAGTGCAGCCAGTTAAATTCTTTTTTTTATTAAAGTCAGTGGACATTTAAGTTGTTCTTACATAGTAAACTCAATAATTGAACTTTGCTGTCATTGTTATTCATTTATTTGTAAAATGCTGATCACATTAAATTCTTAGCCTTTATGTTTCCCAATCTAAAAGATGAAAGTCTTCTAATGCAAATAGTAATTAAATTGCTTTTGGCCAACCAGTAAAACTTTGTACTCCTGGTCCTGAGCCATGAAGAGGGTAGGGGATAAGTCTGTTCATTTCTCCCTAGCCTTTTCATGTGTGGTGATGTTCAGTTAAATTATTTGGGACTTGTGCAACAGAGCTTCTTATACAACCCTGAACCATAATTCATATCCACACATTCTAACTACAGATACATTTAACTTCATGAGTGTGGCAAAAAACCTATTAATCCTTACCTAAAATACCAAATCTATTAGCTTAGCCTGGGAAATATCATATTGAAATAAATGTTCTTTGGGTAAGACCAGATTTCCAGTGTCCAGGTAGGTGTGGCTCCAAGATAGATGTAACTTGCTTTTATGACTAACACACGTGCATTTAATTTTACCTTAATATCTTTGAAAAATTAGCAAGTACTGTTATTACTATGGCTCAAACTAGGATGTAATTAACAGAACACAGGGCTGATTTTGAGGGGCCAATGACAAGTGTTTTTTATAGTCTTAAGTTTTAGGTAGGAAACTCTAGTGTCTACTATCTCTAGTCTTACTCAACGTTTTCTTACCCCCAACTGAGAATAAAGAATAAAACATACTAGGATTAAAAGTTATCTTAAAATTAACTCAGAAGAAAGAAAGACAATAAAAAGTTCCTCTGGAATGGTATAAATAACCCTCATTGCCATGTCCCTAAGTTAGAAGCCAAAATGACATCTGTGAGGTTAGATTAAAAAATTCAATTCAAGAGCTGCAGGGCAAATGTCATTAGGCTGGAGAAATCTGACATAGATTTGCAACTTCTTATAGCTAATAAGTCTACAATATTGGGGAAATCCAGTGAAATGTGAATTATACTGCTATATAGTTGCATTTTTCTCATTAGGGGTAAAAATTATTCTCATCAAACTAAGTCATGTAGAAGATTCAGTTCCCTGGGAATATGAACCTGGATCTGACAGTAGCAAGAGTTTCTTAATGTAAGAAGAACTGTGAGGGAACAGATGAATGGATGTGCGCCAAGAGCACACTGGGGGTGCCACAATAACAAGATAATGCTTGCTCTACTAAACTCAGAACATGACTGATTTCTTTTGAATGATTAAAGAAAACTCACAGTTTATGATTTGGGTCCCTATTGTTAGTGGATGATGGAGATTTTGCATAAAGTGTTTCTCATATTTACTGAATAGGTAAAAATCTTTACAAATAATCACTTATTTCTATAATGAAGGAACCATATTGTAAATTTAATAGAAGAGTAAACTGAAGCCTTGCCCTGGAGATATTAACAGGGGCTGAGGATGTAGATTAGTGGTAGTGGACTTATATAGTATGTGAAAGGCTCTAGATTTAGTCTCTAGAACTGCAAATAAACATACCCCCCTCAAACAATCCCAGAAATATTGACAATACACACACACATATATAAGTACATGCTGTGATGATTTGTAAACCCTTCTAGTTTGGCCCATGCACAAATGTATACATATGCTAATTCACAAAACACACAGACGTAAATATTTTCAAGGACTTAGCCTTAGTCACAATATCAGAAGTTATTTATCAGGAACACAAAACAGTAAAGCTATAGAGAGTCTTTTTGAGGTTATCAAGGAATAACTGCTTTCAAAAGATATAGAAAAAACCAGAGAGGGCTGAAGGCAAAGAGAACACCCCTATAAAAGGTTCCTGCCACATTGAGATCAAGGCAGCAGGGATTTTTGTGTGGGCAATCCAATGTCACAGAATTAAAAACTTCTACTGAGACGTGCTCTTATGCACATGAAAAACATTTTGTAATTATTACACAATTAAGCATCTATTCACAACCTTGAAAAGAGTACCTATTTGGAGAAAGATGGAGATATATACATTTGGGAAAAATTATCTTCTGATAAGGTATATAAAATTATAGATAGAATTTTTCATTAAGTCTCACTAGAAAAGTAAATGTAAGATAAATTGATGATTCAAATTTGTGAGAATGTGACAAGTTATATATAAATATAGTAGGCCAGCAAATTATGCTGCATATATAATCTTTGTATATGCCATATAGTTACAAACCATGTAATTAATTTATAAGTATATATTAACTGATATTCAGTTATCTTATCAAATGTTCATAAAAATTAAAAATAAGTAGGATTCCATCATAATCATTTTGTACTTGTTTAGCTCAAAAAATTCCAACTTATAATCAGAACATCTTCAATAACCTGCTGAAGTTATAGATTTTGCCTACAAGAAAATAAATTCCCAAAACACATTTACATCTTCAAATTAGTAACAAAATCTTAGCAGTAAGCTTCCTAACATAGAAATGGTCAGTAGACAAATTGACCATTTAAAGTTGACAGGAAGATCACTATTTGTTACCTTGGTAACCAAAAGAAAGATCTGTAAAATGTGCCTGTTATTCTCTGATGGGAATTTGTGCATGTGTTTATAATGTGTAGGAAGTGGTAATACCGAGAATTGGATGTATGCTTACAGGGTGTTTTGTTCTGTTATTAAGCAGTTTTGATATAAAAACTATTTACACCAGATAGTTAAAATATACTTACCCGACCATTGCAAACGTTATTTTTCTACATAAAATCATCTTATATACATTCTCGTGTGTGTGTGTGTGTGTGTGTGTGTGTGTGTGTGTGTGTTTGGTTACCCCCAAACACACATGCCTTCTGCTTTGGAAAAGGAAATAACATGGAATTTTGTGGTTAGCCTGAACTTTGAGAGTGGCTCGGTGCTCTTCTCTCCAGCTGTGGGATGTGGGAATCACTGTGATTGAAACAGAAGAGGTGGAATGCTGGGCTCATTTCCTCTTTATGTTCCTTCTTGCTCTTGGAAAGAGGCACAGTGAGTCATACACAGGGGACCAGGAGAAAATGGAAGCAATGAGATGTCAGTGGTCTGACTTTTGAATTTCCTTTCCTCTACCACTCCTTTCCCTGGAAAAGGGAGAGTTCCCGGTGGTTGCACCAGCCAAGCCGCCTCTTGCTGAAAGAAGGCACTGCTGGAGCATGGCTTCCTCTCTCTGTTTCCATGAAGGTGATGAACTTGGCTCAACTCTGTCTGCTATGGAAGAAACTAGGAACATTGATCCTTTTCCTATCCACTCATCCTAACTCTTATCTGAAGCAACCTGTTAGAAAAAAAGATCACAGAGATAGCTAGCTGTCCTGAAATATGTCCTCCCTCCTCTTCCTCCTCCTCCTCCTCCTCCTCCTCCTCCTCCTCCAAGACTTTCAGAGAAAAATTATTCTATTTCAATGCCAAAACCTGGGAACTCTGCTGGGTTTTGAGTTCACCACTCTTCCCTATGAACAAGAAGGTTGTCAGCTAATTACCTTAAATAAATATTTCCCTATTTATATGGAAACACACTAGCACAGATACACCACAAATATATTTCTGGGTGGTTCTGATTCTTTGAAAACTGAGAGACATGGTGGGAGGAGCGAATAAGCATTGGGAGTTTGTGTTTCCAATCAGTTCTTGATGCTGCTGGCCCCAATCCTGTGCTTTGTATCCGATGATCATAAAGCCTGACTTTTAGGAACTACATTTTTTTTTTTTTCAGTTTAGACTTGGATAGATAATTGATGTGAAACCTTAATAATAGCATGAAGTCTGTAGATTAATTTTCTACATTCATTCATGATGTGCAAATGTTGGATATCTATGGTCATCTCAGCTTTTCCTCATACAGCTGTAACTCTGTGATAACTCTTATTCCTACCTCGATGCCCTAGGGTTAGAAGGTAATGTGGGGTAGGGTTAGTGTAGCTACAGTTCATGGCGTCTAGTCCCTGTGGTAGCTATTCTCTGGTTTACTATGTTTTTTTCTAGCTTGATTTTGTAAGTTGTATAGATGATCATTGATGCCCTGTTTCCTGAAATTTGATATCCAAGCAAAATCATCAATCCTGTGACCTTTTAGGCATTGTGGTTTTAATAAGAAATGTCCCCAACAGGCCCACGTATTTGAACATATGGCTCTCAGTTGGTGGTACTGTTTGGGGGGGGGGATTGTGTGTTATGGAACCTTTAGGATTTAGACCCTTGCTGGATGGGAGATATCACCGGGGTGTGTCGCAACACAGACTCTGTGTGTTTATAGCCTGACCACATTTCCAGTTTTCTCTCTCTCTATTTTGTGTTTGTGGATTAATATGTTCCCTCTCAGCTTCCGGGCTGCCATGTTCCCCATATCATTATTAACTCTTTCTCAGGAGTCATAAGCCGTTATAAATCCTATCTTCCATAAGTGACTTTTGGTCATGGCAGTTTATCATAGCATGAGAAGAGTAGCAACCACAGGCTTGGAGGAGAAAACACCTAAGAACTTGATTTTCTGTTTTCCTGTATCCTTGTAAAGGACAGACCAGGTCTAGTGATGCGAAACAACCTCCTCATGTCTCTGCCTTACTAACCATGCACATGCATTATAATGATTGTAAAATAATCTTTTATAATAGTGAAATACATTCATGAGTTCACTTATTTACTTCCAAAAACCTGGATCCTGTACCATAGTTATTTCATTAAGTCCTAAGGAAAAACCTGAAACTATAATGTGTTAAAGTTGTGCTTCTATTTAAATGCCTGTGTGCCCAGGAAATAAAAATGTGCTGTCAGGGGCAAGAATTCATTCCGCCAATGCGCCCAGCTCTTATGTTCTGGACTTGCTTTCTAAAATTTCTTCCATAACTGAAAAATGTAGTATTTTTAGAATATTCATTTTTATTTATATTTAAGTGTGTGTCTCAGTGTTTGAGTACCAGTATATGGCATCAGAGTCCCTGGATCTGGAGTTACAGATAGTTGTGAGATGCCAGACATGTGTGCTAGGAACTAAACTCAGGTCCTGCTCTAGTCTACTAAGCTATTTCTCCAAACTATGTAATATTTTATAATAATGCAAATGTTTCTCTTTATAGTACAAAACAATGACTCTTCAAGTAGGTATGTTTAAATGTACAAAGAGATCAAACAGCAACACAGATAATCTTGATATAAGGATCATTATTCTGTTACCTTCCCACTGGGCTACTGTTCTATTTTAATATGGTAAAATGATGGGTTTAGTCTTAAGAAAATGCTAATATATTATTTATTGACAGTTCTCTGGCTGGGCTTACATGAGAAAAGCAGAGAAAGTATGACACTCTGGGTATACACATCTACTGATCTGAAATATATCTGAGGTAGCTAGAGTCCCTGTCTTTACCTGAAGCCCCTAGGAAGCTTCTAATCATGCCAGTGGGACTGTATGTTCACATGTGTGTACTTGTTCATGTATGATATATGCATATTTCTGACTCTGAGTCTGTATACATTGGAAGTTGAGGCTAAGGAATAGAAAGAGAGGACAATTCTTCAGGGATTATGCATTTGAGTGCATCCTGACCTGTGAATCCTGGCTTTATTTTCTCAGTGTCAAACACTATTTTGTCTAATATCTCACCCTTAAGGAAACTGCCTTAAAGGGATTCTTGGAATAGATGCCTTTTCATGTCTAAAGAGCAGGGTTGCTGGGGTCACAGGCTGGGTCAAAAGCAGAGGGATAGAGGACAAAGTCTTGGAAACTGGGGACATTTTCAGTTGAAGAAATTTTCTTCCCCACATTTGTGAGTATGGGCAGAAGAAACCCAGGAGAGGGAGAAACGAGTGTTCTCTGTTGTGCAGAACTTTGCACTTCTCATAATTTTATTCATTTATTTTAATTTTTCCAGAAGGAGACATGAGAGAGAAAACGGGCAAGCTCTAAAGTCTGTTGTTCCTCATTCGCCTATCAACAGAGCTGTGTCTGCTTTAGCGGGGGCAGATCTACTTTCCCTGAACCACTAGTCATTTTTCAGAATTTCTGATACCTTTCTGGCCTCTGAAACACAAGTAGTATCTATCTTTCATCACATGACAGAAAGCATGTCAGCGGTTTGGTTTGCGGTTGTGTATTTGGCTTCTACGATTATCTTGAAATTCAGTTTTACAAAGTTAGGAGCTGAATGGCAACCAAAGAACACAAGCTCATCACGTTTGTACTTTCTGTGTTTCTCCTGGCATCTTTCTTTGTTTCCTGAGGGATAGCAACTGGAACCAGACCTAGAGCACTCAGGCTTAGCTACAAACTGCAGGTCCTTGCAGTTATCTGTATTGTTTCAGAGTGCTCCGACCTTCATTGACTGATTTGCATAAGGAATTAGCTTTATGTGGTGGCAGACTTGATATTCTTCTGTGTGTGCCTGTTTCATCCCCATCACTGTGTTCCTCCTCTTGAAACGTGGGATCAGCTGCATCTCTCTGGCCCACTATCGAACCCTGACAACATAATGGGCTTATTCTGTAGTTAATTCACAATGTCTGGTTTGTCGCCAGCAGTTTACCAGATGGATCTCTAGGCATTCTCCTCTCAACGTCTTTATTAAATATTTATAGGGCCAGATTGCAAATGGACCTAGCTTTGCCCCTGGAGGTATATAGAGGGATCTCAGGACCAAAAAGGATGATGTTGGCCAGTTGACGGGAGAGAGACAAACATTTTCTTCAAAAATTTGCAGCAAACACACTGAATCATTGCCTTACTTGTGGGAGTGAGATCATAGGCATACTGGCAGCCTTCCTCATTGTAAACAGGATGTTACCTTGCAAACAGGAAGCTGTTAACACAAGATGATAAAGATGTCTGTCATCATCATAAGTCACCCTGAGCATTTGGTGGCCAGTTTCTTACTCCATGAGGAATGAGTACTAGTGAATTTTGCTTAAGTAAGAAATCGTTGTATAAGAAAATTTGTCAGAAGAAAATGGTGGGAAGTTCTTGAAAAGCAAATCTGGGAATCAACTAAGTCAAAATACCACTCTCGGGCCATGGAGAGGAGGGCGCTCCAATAAAATGCCCAAATTATTCAACTGTCTACTAAGTTGAAGTGTGAAGAACTTGAGAAGTTGCTAGGAAGGCTCACTTAGACACAGAAGAGCCCTGATGTCATCAGAGGTGGGCAGCCCCTGGAGACGTGTTGAGTTATAAGTAATAAGGATGCTCTTTGGCCTATGATCCTGGGAAGGAGATTTGCATTCCACAATCAGATGTAATGCTTCTGCAGTAGATGAGGAGACCCCCAACACACACTGCATTTGAGCTGGATAGCCTTAGCTGTTCATCTTTTTTTTTTTTTTTTGTCTTTGGGCAGTCCCCTTTGAAACTGTCCCAAAGATGTGAATTCTCATCCAGGAAAATTTTATTGTGCCAGATTAAAACCCCATTCTTAGCTTTAACGCCACAAGATAAATTATAAACCCCAGCCTTTAAAGGTATTTATTTCAGTGGTTCCAGGAAATCTTTCAAAAATTCTTATTTAACATTTTAAATGATTGTACTAATTTGGCAGTGCATGAAAACACAGAGTGGCCCTTTCATTTGGGTAATTCCCTGAATTAAGCCAAGTTATGACACCAAATGCACTCTGTGGAAACTAATGTTTATTCTTGCAAATGCTGAACTTGATGCTCCCACTTGAGCCAAGAAAATTCCAAGCTGTTCTTTGGTACCATGAAGAATCTCTGTTTCTAGTTCTGTTGAAATAGCAACTGCTTTTCACCAGTCTTCTGAGGGAACCATATTAAGAAATATAGAAAGGTTAGGAAAGAAATAGATGCTTGACTTAGCCTTGCGTCTGAGAGAGTTCATGATGGTGTCAGAGGGGAGTAGAATTATAAAAGAGAAGTTCCTTAGAAAAGTGGGTAAGATGTGGCCAAAAGAAAATACATAGGTCAGGACAGACTGTGACTAGAGAGGGTTAGAGTCCCAGTTTTCTTTCAGGCCTTTGTTTAAAAAAAAAAAATACATACTAGGAAATTTTCTAATAGATGCTATTCCTTTTTATATCCGAAAATTATAAAACTGTTGGAAAAATGATAACTATAGATGTTCTAGGAGAATAAGACCAAGATACATTGATGCTCTCAAGTGGGCTAAGTTCTGTGATTAACAGAAGATAGAAATAATTAGTGGTTGCTGTTAATAATATAAGGCAGGATCCCTGGAAATATTCGTCTATTTGGATATGGTAGTTATACCTTAGCACTAGTGTATTGTGGGTAACAAACAGGTATTAACTTTGGCTCCTACTGCAGAAATGACTTAAGCAGATGAATGTATAGGATCAAGCATCCCATTCAAACTCACACAGAGAAAATGCTATGCTTCGGGGAAAGGTGGCTGGGCACCATATCTCTGTTGGCAACACATATTTCAGAAGGTAAAAAATCTAAGGCCCTTCCAAGTATATGTGTAGGACTTCAGGGTTTCTTCACTTTAGGTGATGTAAAGAGAGGTAAATGTTTTATATACCTGTTGCCTTCGACACACATCTGCCATAGGTAACATATATATGAATGTGACTCAACACTTTTATAGAGGACTGTTTCCTGTCACAATAACAAAAAGTCAGACGAGACCAGCACTGTGCAATGTCAACACCATTTGCTCCTCCTGCATGAACTCTGAGAATTCCTACTTAGAGTTCTTCACCAGAGTAAGTAGGTAGTGGGATAACTCAGTTTCAGTGGTTTTGTGGCATGTTGCGGCTGCGCCTTGTTTGGAATAATTTTGCTAATCTGCCATCACATAGTAACCGAAGCTGTGCATCACGGTGTTTTCTATAATGTTATATAAAATCTCGGAGGTGGAAGAAGCAGAGATTTTTTTTTCCATCCGCCCACATTTGAGACGTGCGGGAACAAATGCAAGGACGTGTATATCTATTAGAGGATTAAAAAAAAAAAAAAAACGGTGTTATTTTTTAAATGTTTTTTTGGGGCCTTTTTTTTTTTTTTTTTTTTTTTTTTTTTCTTGGTCTTTATTTACAAATGTAGCCTTATCCCTGAGCAAACCTTTGGATCTGATTTTTGAAGCGGAGATGATGTCTTTTTGTTACATAGGAAGAAAACCACTGTGGGAAGTCAACTTTATTGTCCACAAAATCAAAGCAATAAAATTCAAAAAAGTGTTTTCTTTTCTTGAGTTGTTAAAATTCATAACTTCCAAAAACAGCACATTTTTTTTATTTTTCTTCTCTCAGAGTTCACCAAGTAAGACAGACTGTGCTGGGCCATTACTGTTCTCATCAGTTTAGATTTATATGATGCATACAACCATGGGAACATCTGGACAGTTAGTGAATACATTTCATTTGAAGGACCTTGTAGCATGTCTTTTTCCCCCTGTATATAGAACACCCCTTTGGAAAACAACATAAATAGGAAGATAACGTTCAGCTCAAGAGAAATATTTTTAAAAGTAAGAATTACTAGAAACAGGATTATTGAGAAATTTTATTACACACAATAAAGGTATAAGCAGGATCATAAAGCACCCTAAGGATATAAAATGTGCTGACAATTTGGGCTTTATCTTGCATCCAGGAAGACAGTGAACTTGAACTCATTTGTGACTTCCAAGGCAACTAGCTGTAACCACAGTGTCTACTGCCTCTCAGGCCCCAGAGGATATTTTTCAGCCTGGATAACTATTTCATAGAGACATTCAAGCCAGGCGCTTTATGTAGTAGGATTGGTGATTCAGTGTATGGCATTTAACAGTGTGAGTCAGAATTAAATGGATGTCTCACTATTATAGTTGTGGAGCTAATGGAAGGGCCACCTCTCAGATGAGTCATTGAACACAGATCCTGCTCTGGGCCACTTGCTAAAGCTTGTGCAATCATTTTCCCAACAGCGAAGATGATAACCTTGATGTTCTGCCCTTTCTAAGTTCAGATGATCAAGCTGCTCATCTCTGTGTCCCCCAAAATAGATCTGAGCTTCAAAACCACCCTTTGTCATCATTCATTATCCCTTCCTACTTTCATGCTACGTCTTTATTCATTGCATGTGAAAATGCAATTACAGTGTTTTAACTCTTAATGCACTCTGTCGTGAGTAAGCTGCCCTTGTATTTATAACCCCACTTTGCTCCAAAAATATTTGAGGAAGCTTATAAAAGACACATGCCCGCTACAACTATCCAAGCAAGGACAAATGAATGTGATTATAAGCTATGTTAGGTCAAGAATGAATTTAGAGGCTAAAGATAGCTTCGGGAACTGAGCCTCTCTGAACTTCCTGATGTATCCTTTGGCTTGCTTTTTAAAGGTCAGTGTGTTATTTAGCATTTTTCATGTAGAATAAAAGCTAATGAAGGGGGCTAGCACCACTATTGAACATAGTTTATCAATCAGATTGAAAGTATATTATTATTATTATTATTATTATTATTATTATTATTATTACCATTATTATTAATTATTTGGCAGCTAATCAGAGTGGCATATGAGAGCTGATAAACAAGATAAGTCATCAAAGGACAGAAAACCAACCATTTGTCCTCATTTTTAACTAGATCACTGGTCAGCAGGATGAAATGAATTATGCATTGCATGGGGTCTTACTGGGAAAACATAAGAGAACTGATGTTTATAGAATCTTAGTATTACTATGAGTATGGAAAAACTGTAGCTCTTAGTACATGTATGACCTGATATTTCTCTGAGGAATTGTAAAAGATAGGCAGGAAGTAAGTTTTTAGCAGGCTACCCCATGTCCACCCCAAGTCAGCAATCTTAGAGTTAAACTCAATAGCAAAAGGGTACCTGAGGCCCTGATATGTTTCCATCTCTGTCCATCTCTATCTCTCTTCTTTTTCTCCATGCCTAATTTATCAATCATCTATCTATCTATCTATCTATCTATCTATCTATCTATCTATCTATCATTAGGACTGATCTCTTCTTAACTTCTTAATTCCTTAAAAATTAAAAGAAGAAGAAGAAAAGGAAAGAAGAAGAAAAAGGAAAGAATAGGTAAATAGGTAGGACTGGAGGTGTGAGTCAGTTATAGAGTTCTTGCCTAAAATGCACAAAGCTAGGTTCATAAAACTGGACATGGTGGCATGTGCCTGGAACTGCAGTACTTTGGAGGAGAAGTTGAGAGTAAGGGCTCATCCTTGGCTACATAGTGAGTTTGAAGCAAGCTGGTTATATGAAAAGCCATCATGAACAGAAAGAAGGAAAGCAAGGAAGGGAGGAAGGAAAGACGGAAGGAAGGAAGGAAGGACAGAAGGAAGGTAGGAATGAAGGGAGGGGGAAGGAAGGAAAGAAGGAAGAGAGAGAAAAAGAAAGAAAGAGAAAGAAAGAAAGAAAGAAAGAAAGGAAGGAAGGAAGGAAGGAAGGAAGGAAGGAAGGAAGGAAGGAAGGAAGGAAGGACAAAGAAATAAAGGAAGCAGGAGTAGATTTAGAAACTGAGAAGAAAGGAATAAGAATTATTGGCTAACTTTATAGCTTCATATATACATCGGGAATTGAATGCAGGACCTTAATCTTGAGCCTTTTAAAACTGATTTTATTCTTTGACAGTTTCCTACCTCTATATAATGTATTCTGCTGCTGTTTCCCAGACACCTCTCATCTTCTTTCCATCTCACACCTATGCACATCCAGCTCCATCCCTATCAGTCACTTTCCCAGAGTGGTGATTGTGGTGTTATTTTGTGACTCACTTTAGTTTAACCAGGGCCATCTGTGTGCCCATTAGATTGGAACTACCCACTGGAGTTTAGTTGTGTCAATAGTGCACATATGAAGGAAGACAGTGATTTCTCTCGTCCATAAATCGTTCAGTAGCAAGTAGCTCTGGATTTAGGGGTATGGTCCCCTGGGCCCTTACTGTGTCCCTGTATGATTGTTAATACTCTCATTCTTATAAGTGCAATTATCAGTAGCTACTGTGTGTTCATGATTGTAATGGCTGTGTCCTGCAAGTAAAATGGCATTTCATTTTCTTTTTTTTTTTTTCATTTTTATTAGATATTTTCTTTATTTACAGGTCTAATGTTATCCCCTTTACTAGTTTCTCCTTGAAAGCTCCCATCCCCTCCTCCCTCCCCCTCCCTCTGCTCACCAACCCACCCACTCCCTCTTCCTGGTCCTGGCATTCCCCTGCACTGGAGCATTGAACCTTCACAGGACCAAGGGCCTCTCCTCCCACTGATGACAAACTAGGCCATCCTCTGCTGCATACACAGCTAGAGCCATGTTTCCCACCATGCGTACTCTTTGGTTGGTGGTTTAGTCTCTGGGAGCTCTGGGGGTACTGGTTAGTTCATATTGGTGTTCCTCCTGTGGGGCTGCAAACCCATTCAGCTCTTTGACTCCTTTCTCTAGCTCCTCCATTGAGGAACCTGTGCTGAGACCAATGGTTGGCTGAAAGCACCCACCTCTGTATTTGTCAGGCATTGGCAGAGCCTCTCAGGAGAGAGCTATAACAGTCTTCTGTCAGCAAACACTTGTTGGCATCCACAAAAGTGTTTGGTTTTGGTGACTGTATATGGGATGGAATTTAGGTGGTGTAGTCTCTGTATGGTCATTCCTTCAGTCTCTTCTCCACACTTTGTCTCTGTAACTCCTTCCATGGGTATTTTGTTCCCCCTTCTAAGAAGGAGCAAAGTATCTACATTTTGGTCTTCCTTCTTCTTGAGTTTCATATGGTCTGTGAATTATATCTTGGGCATTCTGAGCTTCTGGGCTAATATCCACTTATCAGTGACAGTATATCATGTGCATTCTTTTGTGATTGGGTTACCTCATTCAGGATGATATTTTCTAGTTCCATCAATTTACCTAAGAATTTCATAAATTCATTGTTTTTAATAGCTGAGTAGTACTCCATTGTGTAAATGTACCACATTTTCTGTATCCATTCCTGAACAGAACACCAATAGCTTATGTTCTAAGATCAAGTACTGACAAATGTGACCTCATAAAATTGCAAAGCTTCTATAAGGCAAAGGACACTGTCAATAGGACAAAACGGCAACCAATAGATTGGGAAAAGATCCAACATCTGGTAGATCCTATATCTGATAGAGGGTAATATTCAATATATACAAAGAACTCAAGAAATTAGACTCCAGAGAACCAAATAACCATATTAAAAATTGGGTACAGAACTAAACAAAGAATTCTCAACTGAGGAATACAGAATGGCTGAGAAGCACCTAAAAAAAAATGTTCAACATCCTTAGTCATCAGGGAAATGTAAATCAAAACAACCCTGAGATTCCACCTCACACCAGTCAGAATGGCTAAGATAAAAAGCTCAGGTGACAGTAGATGCTGGTGAGGATGTGGAGAAAGAGGAACAATCCCCCGTTGCCAGTGGGATTGCAAGCTGGTACAACCACTCTCGAAATCAGTCTGGTGGTTCCTCAGAAAATGAAGACCTAATAAATACCACTGCTGGACATATACCCAGGAGATGCGCCAGCATGTAATAAGGACACATGCTCTACTATGTTCATCGCAGCTTTATTTATAATAGCCAGGAACAGGAAAGAACCCAGATGTCCCTCAACAGAAGAATGGATTTAAAAATATGGGATTTCACAATTGTTCTCTAGTACAGCTTAAGGTCAGGCATGGTGATTCCACCAGAGGTTCTTTTATTGTTGAGAATGGT
>NC_034610.1:40700113-40702976 GCF_900095145.1 Mus pahari | reverse complement strand
CTACCCTGTAGGTGGAACAACAATATGAACTAACCAGTACCCCCTGAGCTTGTGTCTCTAGCTGCATATGTAGCAGAAGATGGCCTAATCAGCCATCACTGGGAAGAGAGGCCCCTTCGTCTTGCAAACTTTATGTGACCCAGCACAAGGGAATGCCTGGGCCAAGTAGTGGGAGTGGGTAGGTAGGGGAGAAGGGGTGGGTGGGTGGGTGGGTGGGGTATAGGGAACTTTCAGGATAGTATTTCAAATATAAATAAAGAAAATAATAATAAAAAAATTAAAAAATATATGGGATTTCATTTTTGAGCATTTGCTTAGATCATCTGGAGCTTAAATTTTTTTCTGACCACTCTTATACAGTGTTCCCTGAATCCTTGAGGGGATGATGTAAGAGTCTTTTTAGGGCTGATCACTTAGCCAATACCTATTCTCAGCACCTTATAAAGCCACAAGTCTCTTCAGTTCCTAGTGTACACTGGAAAGACAGGCTGCCCTGGTTAAGCTGAGGATTAACATTTGTTTTATCTGTGGTTCTCAGCTGGGAGGTTTGACCACTTAAAGGATGGCAGATACCTTGCATATCAGATATTTACATAATGACGCATAACAGTAGAGATAATATAGTTCTGAAGTAGCAATGAGATAATTTTATGGCCAGTGGTCATCTCAATGTGAACTGTAATAAAGGGTTGAACCATTAGGGAGGTTGAGAACCACTAGTCTATGAATATAAACAAGATATTTAGAAGGACACTTCATGGTATGTTAATTTAGTTAAATAATACTGTTCAGCTCTCCATAGGTTTTGATCATGTTTACAGTAATGGGCATTGATTCCCCTTATGCAGTTGGTCTCTAATCAAGTCAGAGACCAGATGACTATCCCTATAACAGTAGTATTGCACAAATGGGTGGACTTTATCTGGCATGATGATCTTGTAGATCATAGTATACATAGTTATCTAAGGGCACTGCTAGCCCTTTTCTTCTAGAAATCTCTGTAGTGCCTTCTGGGACTATGAGAGAGGAAGCTTCAAGCTCACTTCCATTCATTCCATTCAAGTGTATGAATGGTGAGTAGCTTCTTCAGCAATAGGGTCTCATCATCTTTTAGTTGATTTCTGGTAGAATCATGCCTAGAATGAAAACAGCCATTTAGAATGAAATACTTGATTTTCACTGTATGTGTGGTAAACATCAAGAAGAATAGTTGTTTTCTGGCCTTGAAGAAATCATTGTAGAAAACAGATACTGTTTCCAGTTGTCTATAGAGCTGGGTTTCTGGAGGCGCTTTATAGCTTTTGCATGAGTTGGTCACAGGAGAGTCCTGCCACATGTAGAATGTCTTCCATTATTGAGTCCTGCAAACAGGGCACAATAAGGACTGAAGTTTCACAAAATATATAGATTAGATTAGGGCCTTTGGTATGAGAATCTTGTTTTACCCCTCAACTCCCTCATAGAACCTTCTTTTGTGTAACAATCAATACATACCCTTCCGCAGGGTTCAGGTTCAGTCCGTGAGAGGCTGGTCTGCCCTGCTGAGCAGAAGCTTAAGTTCATTCTGCAGTTTCTCTCTTTCTCCAATCATCCTATGTAACTCAGGACACTGACGTCATCCAGTTCTGGAGGGGAACTGAAAGAAATGGCAAGAGTACCTACTGTTTTGGGAGCCTTGGTAGTATCAATGAAAAAAAAAAAACAAAAAAACCCCAACCCTTATAGGCTTATGTATTTGAACTAATGATTCCTAGTTGGTGTAATTTTGGGGGAAGTTTATGGAAGCATTAGGGGATGAGGCCTTATTGGCAGATGGTTTTTACCTTAGCAGGTTTCAGGATTTACGACCTCACCTGGCTCCCTGTTTGCTCTCTCACTGTTTCCGGTGTGTGTATATATACACTGTAATTACTCATCTTTCTGCTCTTTTCATGATGTCCTGCCTTCCCTTCCATGAGGACTCAGTCTCTCTGGAATTATAGGCCAAAACTAACTTCTTTACTGTCAAATGCTTTCGGTCATGTTATTTTATTACAGTCACAGAATTATAACTAATACATGTGATATCCCATGCCTGATACTAGATTTATGTTTAATAACCCATGTCTTTTGGGAATAGTTTTATCTAGCCTTACAGTATCTGCCTTAAATTCCTTGTAAAATGAATCATGTATTTTAATTTGGTTATGAGATAGTAGATATTCATATAGGCTTTTCAATGCCCCTTCATTATGATTCCCATTCCTCTGCCCTTACACATACTGCATCTCCAGAGTCGATCTTTGTTTTAACCACTGTATCGCCAGCAACTCCTTCTTTCCATTTTCATAAAACACTTTACTATACCCCATCCCTTCAAAAACACTCACCCAGAGGTACTTTTCTTTATTTGTGGTATCAACAGGACCTCTAAGTTGAGGGCACACAATTAAAAATTCACATATGATATTTTAATGGTATATATTCACATGTGATAGGATTCACATGTGATGGCAGACATGCAGTGTTTGCATTTCTGTGTTTGTGTTATCTCATTTAGTATACTTACTCAGCTTCTTTCATCTACCTGCAAATATCATTCTGTTGTATGTATGTAACGTATTTTCATTATCCATTCATTAGTGAATAGACAACTAAGTTGATTCCATTTTCTAGCTACTGTAACAACAAACATGGATTAACAAATTTCTCTGTGGCAGGATACACAATAATACCTTGAATATATGCTCTGGAAGGAATAGTTGGGTCATATGGAATCGCTATATTCCCTTCCTTCCTTCCTTCCTTCCTTCCTTCCTTCCTTCCTTCCTTCCTTCCTTCCTTTCCTTCCTTCCTTCCTTCCTTCCTTCCTTCCTTCCTTCCT
>NC_034610.1:40690408-40699618 GCF_900095145.1 Mus pahari | reverse complement strand
TCCCTCCCTCCCTCCCTCCCTCCCTTCCTTCCTTCCTTCCTTCCTTCCTTCCTTCCTTCCTTCCTTCCTTCTTTCCTCCTCCTCCTTAGAAATAGCCACATTGGTTTTCAGAATGACTGAACAAGTTTGATTTCCCATCAACAGTGGATAAGGATTCCTCTTTCCTCACATTCTCTCACCCTGGATTGAACTCCATATGCTTTACTACTGTCAAGCCAAGCAAGAGGTGTCCAGTAGAGTCCTACTAAAATAAAGGTTCTGGAGATAACCTCTTTATGGTTGTATCTGAGGCTTGTATCCATGCTCTTTTCCAACTCATGCTAGAATTTTGATTGACCTGATGTTGTGCAGGTCTTTTGTAGGCAACCACAGGATTCTTAGAGTACATGACTGTAGCAACCATGTTATAACTAGAGGATAATATTTTGCAGTAGTTCTCCTCAACCTTTGGATGTCAAAAATATTTTGCTTCTTCTTCCATGATTTTTCCTAAGCTGGCAGGGAGGGGGATTTGATGTAGATTTCTAACCTATGGCTGGATACCCTCCAGTCACGTATTTTCAGCAGATTGGTTATTTGTTAGTCTCTGTGATGATCACTATCCTCTCTTTTCCTCAATACTCCATGAACTTTATCTAATGTGTTACAGAGTCTTTATTTATCTTAAAAAAAAAAAACAACCAAACCCCAAAACCACCACCAACAAAAAACAAACAAACAAACAAACAAACAAACAAACAAAACACCCCAAACCCCAAACAGCTCATGCTTTCGTTATTTTTGCGTCCCTTGCATTGATTTCTGCTGTGATTTTGATTATTTCTTTTTGTCATTTTCTTTGGAACTTGACTGTTTCTAAACTCTTGATATGCATTATTGTTAAGTTGTTCATTTTTACTCTATTTTCATATTATTTTTAATGTAGATACTTAGAACTATACATTTTCCTTTTAAGGTCACTTGCATTGCATCTCAAGGATTTGGAATGATGTGGTTTTATTTTCATTTAATAGCAAGAACTTGGCTATTTCCAACTTAATTTCAGTGCTCCATATATCACTTCATATAGCTCTGTTTAATGGAAATGGGTTTTCGCATTTTCTGGACTTCCTTTAATATTGATTTCAAATTTTATTTCATTGTGGTCAGGTAAAGTACATGGAGTTATTTTAATTCATCTCAATTTGTTGAGTCTTTTTTTGTCTTAACAGGTGATCTATTTTTAGATAAACCTCTCCTCAGTTTCATATGAGATGTTCTCAATGAAAGCAGTTGCGATAAGTTTAGTGGTCTTTGGAAGAGACATATTGCCTGGTTTTCCATATTGTCTGTGTTTGTGTAGAGAGACTTGGATATTATCTTTTATCTTTTCATATAAGATTTTCATCCTCCAAGTCAAAGTCCCGAGGTAGGGTAATAGCATAGTCAATTTTGGGGAGACGTAAGACCATGGGGTTTATGGAAAGAACTTCCAAGGGCCAATATGTAGAATATATATTCTGTAGTGTCAAAGTGAACTGTTTTCAGACATCCATATAATTCACTGAGTATATGGTTTTATTTAGTTCGGATGTTTAACTTTTGTCTGGATAATTTGCCCATCAGTGGAACTTGGGTATTGAAGTTGCTGTCCATTATTACTGCATCGACGTTTTTCTGTAGAGTGCATGGCTCTACAAGTTGCTAGAGACAGTGGTGAAGAAGAGAGCCTGGATGGGTAGCTTGAAGGGAGCCCCAAGAACTCAGAGTTGAAAGGAGCAGAACTCCTCAAGGCTGAGTGCTAAAAGAGTGTCTCAAGACAGGGTGGCTGGGTGAGTGATTTGGGAAAGTCCCAAGAAAACAGGGCCAAGAATAACTTCTCTCTTACTTTTGCTGGCCACGTGGCCTGTGTGTTTAGATAGAGTCTGTGGGAGGAAGGGTGGCACAGAGGTTGAGCCTGGTAGAGATCTATCAGCTTGGTCTACAGCATATTGAAACAAAGTATCCTGGGGCTCTTGGGTGTCGGTCCCAGGAGTGGTGGGAGGACACCCTAAGGGTGACAAATAAAGCAAACCATGACCATAAGGCACATCAACAAAAAGGTCCTAGGAGAGGCTTGTGGAGAGCTAGATAGCCTAGAAAGAATGGAGAAACATGACTTACTGATGGGAAGGTGGGAAAGGCAGGATAGAGTTCGATTAACTGTATACAAGGAAGAAGTGAGGCGTGCAAAAGAGTGAGGTCCACTCTTGGTATTTATGAAGTCTGAGCATGAGCTGGGCAGTAAGGGTCACTTTTATCTTTTCATAAACTTAATTATCATAATGGTGGTTGTTGGGTTTTACGGAGTTTTAATCACATCTATTTCTCTTGTTCTATGAAATAATTTAAAAAAAACAGGCAAAAAGTCAAGGAGAGGGATATTATTGAGCTCATTACTATGAAGGTTGAATTCAAGAGAGACAGAAACCTATTACCACAGTAGATTTGTACCATTTGTTCAAGGTAGTTCGATACCTATCACCTGAGATACCACTTGAGTCTGTAAAAGATACCTACTAAGATTTGTAGCTTCATGGCCCTGATATAGGAGAGAGAGAGAGAAGGAGAGAGAAAGAGAGAGAGAGAGAGAGAGAGAGAGAGAGAGAGAGAGAGAGAGAGAGAGAGAAGAAAGCCACATGTATACTGTGAAGAAGCAGGCATTCTAGAGCGTATGGCTCTGTAAGGGACCAAAGCCTCAAATAAGCAAAGGCAGGTGATGAACCACTGCTATTCTTAAAAATCAATCACAATAAGTCGGACTTCTGTAAGATAAGATGCCTCCAGGTATGATCCCTTACATACCCTCATGTCTGGGCTCCCCAGGTCTAGGTATGATGGATGAATATGAGAATAGGACAATGCCCCCCACCCCAAACAGTCCTAACTATTTAGAGTAATTGACTTGTTGTTTAGTAGAAGTTCTATATACTTTCAGTGAGTGGTTGCTGAAGAGTATATGTTGGTCATGTCCCATCCACAAGAGAAACTTTCCATATCTAACCCTGTGCCTCTATTATCCTCATTGTTTTATCCAGAAGTTTATTTGTGTTTTCTTGGAATTCAATCAGGAGTTTAATCCTTTCCTCTTTAACTTCTTTCCGGGTTTTATCCATGTCCTTTTTAATTTCTTGACCTCTTTGCTTGTGTTTCTCCCCCCCCCCCGGAAATTGTGTTTCTTATGTTTCATGTAAGATGTTGTCAATTGATATCAGTTGCCGTAAGTTTCTGATCTTTGGAGGAGACCCACTGACTTGGTTTTTCATGTTGTTTGTGTTTTCATGATTTATGACTAAGGGGAATCATTCTTCTCAATTATGACCTGGAATTTCATCATCTAAACTCTACTTTTTGTAGGACTGTTTGACCCATCTCTTCAGGCCTTGACTAAGCTGGCAAGTGTCATAATATTAAATGGGTTGTATTATATCAAACAGGAGAGAAGACTGGAAACTTACGAGAAGAAGAAAGAAGGAAATGGTAGAGGGGCAAGGAAGAAAAGGGCAATGATTTGTGTTGGAAGATGCAAAGTCCCTTCTGGGTATCATCCAAACGTTCAGTCAGGTCTCCAAAGCTGTGCTGCTTGGCTTTTTATCAACTTGATGCAAACTAGCATTAATTGAGAAAATGCTATCATGAGATTGGTCTGTAGAAAAGTAAGCGGAGAGTTTTCATTGCTCATAATTGAAGTTAGTGGCTCCATCACAGTGTAGGTGATGCCGTTCCTAGGGAGGTGGTCCTTAATTGTATGCAAAATCATCAACTCACTAAGTAGCCTATCTCCATGGTTATGGTTGAACTCTTGTTTCCAGGTTCCTCTTGAGTGCCTGTCCTAAATTTCCTCACAAAAATAGACTATAACTTGTAAACTTTATTTCCTTTTGGTCATGGCATTTGTCAGATAGGACAACTATCTGAGTGACATTGGAATGTATAATGCATAATGTATAGGGAATGTTGTTAAGGCAACATTTCTATTGATAGATAAATAGGCTTTGGAGATTATTACAATGCTGAATTTTCCTACAGGTGCTATTAATGTAACTACTTTACACAGAAGTTGGATATTACTCAGTTGCCCAGAGAGTACAGCATTCCATCAAAATAAAATAATAATTCAGCAATGTCAAAAATTTCCATTTTAAAACATGGCATTTTAATCCTTGAAGCATGAATAGAAATAAAGTAATACTCAAACTTTTTTTTTTTATCAATTTTCACAAGTTATAATGGATATTCCAATTATTTTGTGTAAATTACATTACCAATTCTAAAAGTTGCATAAATTTTTACATTTCTGGAAGCAAAAGTGTTATAATTTGACTTGCAAATATTTTTAGCAAACAAAACAAGCTTCGAAGTTGACAAAAATGGGTATAGCAAGTATACAAATATAAAGAGTTACTTAACATCCTAGGGTAGTTAAATCTGCAAAGCTGAGAGATTTGGGCATAAAAAATTTACCAATTTAGCAGCTATTGTTTGCAAACTCTGTAGCTTCACGCATAGCAGTATCTGTTCCTTTCTATTTGTGTTGCTGCCAGCTTCAAATGCCTTCATATATCCATCTTTCCTTACTACCTCCAGTTGTTCCTTAGTATACAAACTCAGTTCAATTCCCGCTTATTAAAATACTCTCTGACAGTGCCTGTAAGGTAGCTTAGTAAATCAAGTGCATGTGGGAGCCTTCCAACCTAAGTTCCATTCTCAGAGCCCATGTAAAGATAAAAGCAGTGAGCGGAGTCTACAAAGTTTCCTTCTGACCTCCACATCCCACACACATCATCCAGGTGCATACAATAATAATAAAATACACATTCACACCCACACTCCGCAATCCATTTGCTCCCTCCCCGAAACTAGATCACAAGGACTAAACAGGCTATCAATTACTGGGTTTTCTGGGTTATTATATTGTTCAGAATCTCTTTTAAACAGCTTTTGTACATGATACTTGGCTGATGACCTTTTGTACATGATCTTGAATTAGTCTTCGCTGTATTTGATACTTTGGAGATCTCTCAGTGTTATATGTGGCTATAGTTGTTTCAGCAGAGCTTTAAGCTCTTGGCTTTTTTCTTTTAGGTTTTCTGTCGGTGGCTTGAGGAAGGTGTACTATATCCTTACCACTCATCAGTAAACTAGGGGGCTTTAGCCTTGAGTGTTCATCATTAATTGTGCCTGGATTTGTTAATTTTATTTATTTTGCCTATCTTCCCAGAGACATTTTCTTGCTTTATGTCATTTTACATGCTTGGATGTGTAGTAGTTGAGCTTTGCTCTCTAAGGAAGCTAGTTATCTTAAGTAAGCTTATCTTAAACATTCTCTCATTTTTTTTTCCCTCTCTTGTTCTCGTCCTTCCTTGGTTCTTCCATTCCTCCCTCTGTTTTTTCCTTGTTTCTGTCTCTTGGTATATGTTTTTCATTCTCTGTATTTGCTTTGGTTGAAAGAAACTATTTAGAGTAGCAACTTTACTTTAAAATATGGACTTTTCTTTCTACAGTTAACTAGTGAGTTAATAATATTATTGCTTCAGAATTTAATTTTGCTCAATGTTGAAACTGTTTTTTAAATATCCTTTCATTTTCTTTGCTCTTCTTTATACACAAGCTTTTTTGTTTTGTATCTTTCCCCTTATTTTTTTTAACATATTAATCCCCCCCTATAATGTGCCTAAATTATTGACATTCAGATTCTTTGACTTCTGTTCATCTGGAAAGTTCCAAGTTAGAATATTTTAACATTATCACAGCACAAAAATTATTCACTTGTCAGAAATGGGACTTAGAATTTTAATCTTTGCCAATGCTAGCCATGTGTGATATGATGGGATCTAGCTATAGTTTTCAGTCATCATCACCTATTGGAATGGATTAAGAATTATCTGTTAGATTATATTATTGTTTGGCTATGATACCTGGTTAATTAGTTGTACACAATGCAGTTTCAACTCAAGAACTAGTCAACTTAGCTAGGAATTGCTGTCATACACCATTAATGTTAGCACCAGAGAGGCAGAGGCAGGTGAATCTTTGTGAGTTCAAGGCTAGCCTGGTGTATAGAGCTAATTCTAGAACAGCTGAGGTTATACAAAGAAACCCTATCTTGGAAAGAAACAGAAAAGAACAGGTCAATTTAAGATGGTTTTATTCAAATACAATCCAACTGTGATAGAGGAGCATTTATATTTGTGACTTATTTGATACAAATAATCTCACTTGCCAATTTTGTGATAAAATGCTATGAATCTTTCTTGTATTCGTTTTCTTTCAAGATAGATGTTAGCTTGTGTTTCTTCTCCTTGGAAGAGGAGTTCGAATATGAGAGATGAAACAAAGCTAAGACAAGGTGTGTTTTACCCTTACATCATGGATTCCTCTAAAATGTAAGATTTCCCCATCATTCCTGTTTAGTTTATTGTCTACACATGGCAACCCCATGAATGCTTAACTGCCTCAATTATTCAACTTCTTTTATTCCATCCTCACTCCCTTTATCTTTCTCTATTTTCCAAGCTACTACAAGAATACAAGAATAAGGAGATAATTTTAATGGGCTTCTTCAAAATCTGGTCCTGTTAGTTAAATAGCCATCAGTATATTGTTGACAGGATTAGTGCTTCTACAATGTTAAGAATTTGTAGAAGGCAAATAAACTACTTTATTCTAGAATCTTCTGTAAGTTCGTTGTGACTTCTTGTGGATATTTATTACTTTCAGTTGCACCTCCTTTTCGCCTTGGCTGGTGTTGATAATGACTTATTTGCTTTTGAAAAAGTATATTTGGCCATGCGTGAAAACAAAGTGGAAAGTGGAAATTATGTGATAGCATATCTCTTACACTGCTTGGTTTACTGAAAAGTCTCGCAACTGAATTGTATTTATTGTCCAGAAACTTATCTAAAGAATTATTTGTATTTAAAATTTTACTTGCAACGTCTATTAGACAAGCCCTATAATTTACGGCCTGTTGAATACGATGATTTTTTTTCCTCTTTTATTTTCTTTTATATTTGTGTTCCAGCTTTTAGTATGAACTACATTTTCATATTGAAGGCTTATTGTATAACTCTGAGTCCAGACTGACCGTACCCTGCGTTGTTTTGTCGATTTGTTCATAGACTTTTATTTTTGCTCTACAGGTCTGTACTTCTCTGTTTGCTGTTTTCAGATGCTGATTTCAGACGGTGCTTGATTCTCTCATTGTGCTGTAAAGAAAAGGTTTATCCATTATTCACTGAAATAACAAATTAAAATGTTGCATAAAGACAGGCGGTGAGGCTTTATTTAATTAAACAAAAATAATGATCTAGAAAATGCAATGAAAAGTGGGGATGGGGGCAGGGCTTGTTGCTGAAAGTCCTTACAGATAAGAGAAAAGGGAAGTCTTCATTCAAGAAAAAAAGTAAGCAAAATTAAGGTCCGACTGTGAATTCGGAAATATTTATGACTAAAACACGAGTGGAAGCAGGACTTTTTCACTGTGTGATTCTGAAGAAATGCTAAGATGCTATTGATTTATATTCCTCAAATCCTGCTTCGGGGTAGGTGTGTAGGCGCTTGTGATGAACAGGGGCCTTAGGTAGCAGGCACAGGCATGGGCGATGGCTAGAGTCAGGGCCTGAACTCTTCTGTAGTTGTCTCTGCTTCTGCTTTGAGCAAGCATCATCGGCGGATGTGGGGATCGGTGGAGGGGATGCTTAGATAGTCTCCAACTGGAGAACAAAATTAAAAGGACTGCAGACTCTGTGTTGCCTGTCTCCCCCCACCCCACCCCCCTTTCCCGGGTTTTAAGGTGGTTTAGCAGAATTTCTTTTTTTCCCCTGGGGCATACTGTTTACATTTTTCTACTGATTCCTGTAGTACTTGTTCTTGTGGGAGAAGAAATGACTAGGAAATATACAAGGAATAATCCGAACAGTAGAAGGATTCTCTGATTTCTCTCTCAGCGGTGGTTTTCCATCCGAGTGGCTCCTGGGTAGTGAGTGTATCAAGCTAGGTTGGTGCCAGCTGGGTGCAAATTGCCTTTATTTCCTGTTGTCTGCTCTGTACTATTACCTGCCTACAGCAAAAACAGGGCCCCTCCAGTAGAGTCGTCTCTTTAAGCAAATATCAAACAAATTAACCTTTTGGTGTGTTCCTAGGGTCCTCTCAAGTGAAGGAACACTCCCGTGACATCACTGATGGCAAAGGTTAGCCTGAAAGTAAAATGAAATCATCCGGCCAGCCAGGCCCTGCGGGAGAATCAAGGCTTGTAATTAGATTGAAGGCTCCAAGGAAACAGAGCCCTGTTGCCGGCAGAGCACTTGCTGAAGAAGCTAATTGGAGTAAGCTTTTGCATCAGTGCTCCGGCTCCGCATCACTTACAGCCTTGAAAATAGCTGTAATGATGTATGACGATTGAGTCACTCCCTAATTTTAGCAACCCAGGCTAAACATGAATTACAAGACGAACATGTGCTTGACGTTGTTCTATCTGTCACTTGAGAGTACTGGAAGGCTCCAGGTCTGGACTGGCTCACAATCGGGGTGTTGTTCTGAGAGTGGCAGAGCTTGGAGTAGATCATGCTAGCGGATCAGGGATAAGAGAGCTTTGCCCAAGGACCAAGCAGTTTCCCTCTGTTCGAACCCGTGATAGTCCTTGTTTACTTCTATGGTTGGGTGTCTGCCTCTCTTGCCAACTGTCTTCTTTTTTCCTTCAAACAGAGTCTGACCAAGACTTGCAATTGTTTTTAAATGATTTCTGTGGTCAGTTAGGGAGAAAGAAATCTGATTATCAGGCAAATAAGCTGAATTTACCATCTGCCTGGCTATAGTGACTCAAGCCAGAAACAAACTGACTTGGGAGGCACAAGAAAGTGAGCAGGAACAGAGCCTATCTTGATATTTGATTGTCTGACCTCCTTACCAAACCAGCACACCACCTTCCACTTACATAGCTCCCTTCTTGCTTCCCAATATAAGAAACAGGTGAGTTTGTTTCCTCATGGCCTTCAAGTTTTAGGGAGTTGTCCGTTCTTGGGTGATGGACTAATTATAACTAAGATAAGTAAACATTCAGGACACCTTTCTTTCTTTCTTTTTTTCTTTCTTTCTTTCTTTCTTTCTTTCTTTCTTTCTTTCTTTCTTTCTGTCTGTCTGTCTGTCTGTCTTCCTTTCTGTCTTTCTTTTTTTGACACTCAGATTTTTTTT
>NC_034610.1:40639163-40690268 GCF_900095145.1 Mus pahari | reverse complement strand
GGCCGACTAGGCCATCTTCTGCTACATATGCAGCTAGAGACACAAGCTCTGGGGGTACTGGTTAGTTCATATTGTTGTTCCACCTATAGGGTTGCAGACTCAGGACACATTTCTTACTATCCTTGAGACAGTCACCATGTTTGAATTCTCTAAACCTCCCATTCTTCGTTCACAGAATGAAAATTCTGTGACCCTTGATTGGCACTCATAAACCAAATTATTATTCTGGGCAAATAGGAAATGGTGAGGGTGTGCCATGAGTTATTCCTTTGGAAATTGGGCTATAAGAGCACTAAAAAATGAGCTCAGATTTATGGACTTTGCTGTGCATAGGGCTGATACTTAATCATGTTAAATGATGATGCCATTTAAAACTCATGCTCCTTGCACAAGTGGGAAACCGAGGCATTTGCATGTCTTTACAAAGACACACACCAAACAGATTCATGAAGGACTCACAAATGGAAGGTCTAAGAACAGTCACATCTCAGAAGCCTACATGGATCACAAGCCCCTATTTCCAACATGTCCATGGAGCTATCCCAAAACAAAACACTCTCCACGTGCTCACATTAAGTCTGTTTATTTCTTATATATGGACGGCTTTTACATTTTGCACTAGCTAATCTCTTGTCCTATTTCAAATCAGAATCTGGATATTATTTACCATCTGCCTCTGTGGGATGTACTTGCCAAGTCCCTTAATTTGGTATAATTGGCAAGTTTTCAGTGTACATAATTTATATTAAAAAAAAAAAAGCTACCCTGAAAAAAAGATTAATTAAACCATTTCTTCTGGGTCCCTAAAAGTGCAGTGTTTTCCAATAATATGACTTTAGGGCCTTAAGGTCTTCTGTGTGTGTGTGCTGTCACAGCTGAGCACATTAAAAATGTATGTTGGGTTGGTCCCTGGTGCCTCTGAGCTGGTCAGAAAAATGTCACTTGCACCTGGGTAACATCACAAATACTCACTGAATTAAGCAGCTCGCATTTGCATCCAAGTCTTTTGTTCCAAGCTTTCCAGACATTTGAAAACACTAGACTGCAGTGTAATTTATGGATACCTCTGTGTTGGCAATTCTGTCCCCGATATGATAGGAAACACAAGAAAAAAATACACCCAGATGTACAGAATTCGAAATAGGGGAAGCGAGAGACCATAGACTGACTCAGGCAAGCAACACATGTGGTTAGGAAAGAGGCACTCAGCAGTTTCTTTCCCCTCTCGTCTTTTAAGTCTCCCATTAAGCTCCAGGTCCTAGAGATCTATCCTAGGTGTGTTGAGGTATTCTCAACCTTCTCCAGTTCTAGCTAATGCCACTGTGGGAGCTCTCTCTCAGACCAGACCTGTGGGAAGTGAATGCATCTCGTCCTCATGGTGAAGATAGAAATAACACGTTTTCCTACCTTTTTCGTCAGCCTGCAGGTGGAATTTATAGATGAGCATAGAAATGCACACGAAGTTGCCATGCCCTTTTCCCTGAAGTGCTCATCTTTGCATCCTTTTCCAGTCTCTTCCCTTCCAAGACTCAGCTCAAAGAATAGCATGTGCCTGCTACCCATCTTAACCCCTGGTTGATGGTGTCTTATTCTGTGCTTCAGAAAATACAAATGATTCCAAAAAATGTGGGTAGTTGTCATTCACTGTTCTTTGGAACCAAGACCATCTAAGGATTAATTAGGTGCCTATTAGTTAGTGTACCTCACAGCTTACTACTAATTAAACCTCTCAGTCTCTGAAAAATTATATGCCAACAGGTTTTCCCCACGTGAAGAGTATCAGCCAAGGAGGGCCAAGAATGCCAAAGATTTACGCCATTCTTGGTCATGAGTCCACTTTCTATTTACCCATCAATATTAGTTTATGATTGTTCATATCTGGAGATGGTCTTGATCTGGTCAAGACACTCTGCTCATCAGTTTATGAGCAGAATAAAGTTGCATGTATTGAATTAGTGGGAGTCATGGTTTTGAATCGTTGTTGGGTGCAGCAATATCAGCAGTGTTGGATGGCTTGTCTTACTTTACCATTAAGCACAAGCTTCATAATGCGATGTCATGGCTTCCAATTCTAAGTGCTATGCCTGAGTCACTCAGTAAAATTGTGTTGTAAGGCATGTGACTGTGTAGTTTGATTTTGACATAGTTGGTCCTTGCATCATTATTTCCAGGTCAGTACAAGGACAAAGCAGCTTCTATTTTCAGAGCTCACAGACATGGAGGAAGTGATGATGACTTGGAAGTCTTTTCTATGGCTGATGGGCTCTGTGTAGTGCCTTTAGTCTTTATCCCTTTGTATGGACTTATTTCGCTCTATTGTGCCATTGGATTAGGACACATCATTTAGTTCTCGATAGCCAGATAAAGCACAGTACTTTGCAAAATAAATAAAGTTTCAAGGGCTAATTTTGTTTTATTTTTTTGTTTGCATTTTAGTGGTTTATCTCATTTTCATTGTTGGCATAGAACCTGGGTAAGATCTTTCTTCTTTCTTTCTCTGGAGAATACTTTGACCTTTTGAGAATAGTGTAACACTAAATAAATTTGTCTTTTCAAAAAAGAAAAAGAAATCAACAAGAGAAGTTTTATGCCCAAATTGAGTTTATCAGCCCATAAAACCAAATATTTAACTGCAACCATCTTTAAATATACAATTTAAGTTATTTGTTCTGAATTATAGCTCTGTATGATTAAATTATTATCACAAGATATATATGTATATATGTGTGTGTAATATGAAATTCAAGTGTGCATACATTATATATGTATGTATATGTGTGTGTGTGTGTGTGTCTGTGTGTGTATGTATAATCTTCAAAATTCTAATAGCAATTTATATGCATTACCTTCATGTCATTTTCTTTCTCCTCAAGAGTTACCTCCAAAATTTATTTGCTGTGAAAGTCCTGCCTTGTATGCATACTCTGGAGACACTTGAAGAGGGCTGGAGACCAGGATGCTGTTCCCGGGAACTCATTTGTAAAGCATATGGTGTAGCAAAGAATTAAGGAAGTTTCCAGAAGGTACTTTCTCATAAACTAAGAGGTCTCTTCATATTTAAAAATAGGATGTTGCTAGATTGATTAAGGTTAGTTTATATCTACTATCCTGTTGACATGGGAAAATCTGTAGAGGGCTACAGGTATTCACCTTACAGCGTAGGTTGAGTTAGATCAGAGGAACTATCTATACTGTTGAACTTGTAAATCAAAAATGCCTAAGTCTCAACTATTTAGCTCTGCCATTTTTAGTGTGAAACCTCCCAGGAGCAACAGAAAAACAAATAGATGTGGCCACAGTTCAGTCCATACTCGTCTAGTTTCAAACCCAGGTGATGGGCTGGATTTGCAGATGGTCTGTCTGCTGTTTGTGCTTGCTCTCCTCTTATAATACACATTCTCTTCAGAGGATACACAAGTTAGAGACTTACCCTTCTTGTATTTCGTGGTGAAAAACCTACAGTCCTTTCACTCAAAAAAAAAAAAAAAAACTCAGTAACATTCTAAGAAAAAAATATATACAAAGTTCTTCCGAGACATCGTCAAAATAAGCACTGCATATGCTCAAGTCTCTCAATGTTCACGGTGAATTACGATTCATACGAAAAAGGGGAAAACATAGTGTTGCAGCAATTTCACGAATTCACAAAAAACCTACATCAGGTTTACCCAGGATTTTAGGTTGAATACTGTTCTAGGGCTAAGTAATTATATCCTTTACCAAAGAGTTGTGATATATAAGGTATAGAAACCGACCTCCTGGCAGTTCCAAGGATAGTCCATAACCTTCCAGCCCATTTCCCTGGGAACATATCCCTGCATTTACTTGCTGTAGGACATTGAAACTTAGCACTCCTCTCACAAGTGAAACTTGGTACTGAGCTCATTAATGATTAAGGACACTGGAGATGTCCTTTGTGTCACGGATGTTTAATGCATGATTTTGAGTGTACATTTCATGCCTGCTTCATTACAGACAATTAACCAAACAAATGAAAAGAATAAAACACAAACAGACTGGCTCCAAAGCTTCTGGTGCAGTCCCAGAAAACCAAGAGGATGGAAAGCTACCAACGATATGCTCCAAAAATATGGTAGTTTGGACAGAAGAAATGAAAATCTTCCCTATATAAAATTCTATTATTTGTAGTCATCTACTTAATTAATTAACTGACCTGTGGTCGCCAATTGACATGTCCTTTTAAGAAAGATATAGTACAGCTTCTAGCCATATCCCAGCTCTATGCCCAACAGCCTAGGAAAGAATGAATTATAACTAATTTAAATGGCCTTGCCATTATTTTAAGTCCCAACCCTTACTGTCTACTCTGAAGTTAAAGCTAAGAACTTGGACCAAATCCCACCACCATGGTCACTGTTGGCTATGCAAAATTTGTACAATCTGCCAATTTTCTTCAAGAAATGAGATTGGATTTTATTCAGAAGATGTATGGGCTATCTGTACTACCATTTATTGATTGCTATGGGCTTATGTCCTGAATCCTTTTCATGTATGATTGTTAAGCAATCCTAGAATATATACATTATATCATTAAAAATATATGACTGAGTAAAATCATATTGACTGGCGCTGTGTTCCACAAGCAGCATGTGGTGACTGGATCCAGGGTTCAAGTTTGATAGCTAGCCACTGCTAAGGTCCATTTTACTATTCACTGCCACTCATTGGCAGGCACTAGGAAGACTACAGATGTATTTAAATATTTCCTGGGGTGTATGGTGAAAAGTATCACTTGCATGAGACTTTTATCATTAGAGTTTGATTCAGGTTACACCTTTCCCCAGCATCACAGAAGACAACCACTCGATCTCTTTAAAGATAAATATACGTGAATTGTGGAGTCCTCCCAGCTTTCTCATGCTAGCTTGAGATAGTCACTCAGATTAAATGACTAAATGTAAATCTAAATGGTGAAAATAAAAACAGAAAAGTTTTGGGTTGAACAGAATGTCTATACAAGAGCAAGAAGGGAGAACTCACAACTTCCAATCAAATATTCAGGGACGGTTTTATGTCTTCTGATACAGGTCTCCTGTGTAGCTTAAGTCATTGGCACTTGTCCTGCAAGAGTCTGTTTTAAGTCCATTTTATTTGGTCCTAGAATTTTCTTGTCACTTTTACAGTTATGGCCAAGAGAAGTTTAGAAATGGCTAGAGACAGACGTAGTTTCAGGGAGAAGAGCTCAAATAAGTTTCCAGAAACCAATGCTTCTTAGAGTAACCATAGCAGTGAGTCTTCACTGCCACAGAAATGATGTGGGCATGAAAACTGCCAAGTATTGCTTCTGCTGGCCTCCGTTGAGGGCCTTATGCAGCATGTTCAGACATGCCTGGATTCTCCTTTATGTACTTTCTGCTCTTCTGCGCCTTACATCTTTAATTAACATTCATGGGAGACAATAGTAACTCGACTAGCCTCTGGTCCATCTTTCATTACACAGTGATCACATGAAATCCCACCTGTAGAGATGATAGAATCTTCTATCAATCTGAATTAGGCAAAATTCTGTAGTTTAACCAGGTAACATTTTCATGGATGTAAACAAATATATTACAGATAATGAGTTGAAGAAATAGGTATGAAATTGGATTTAAAGCCTTAATTTAAACAAAATATGTTCTCTAGTTTATATCCAATCAATACACATGGCATATGAAATTTCATAAAATATGATACAGTACATTGCTTCCTCCACATAGCAGTCAGTATTTTTATAAGTGTGGAGTATTACTGGATGATAAATATAATTAAGTAGAGCAAAAGCATGTGAATTAAAGCCATGAAGATTGTTTTTTCCTTATGGAATTACAGGCTTGCCAGTGAGCTTGTAGCCATTAATACTATGCTAGCAGAGAAACGTATTAGCCCCCAAGGGATTGATTCTTATTATCAGATATGGATTTTGTGGGCTTTAAATTATGAAGAAAAAAATGTTGTATTTGTCTTTAAAAGCAAGGGGAGAAAATGGTAAACAAACAATTAATGTTAACTTCCAATATAAGGGTGTTTGGCTTCTTACAGTTTGCTCTATAGTTAAAGCTACTCTCTACATTGCATGCACAATTTCATGCAAATTGGACTTAATTTACTACATGCTTTGCCTCTTCAATTAAATAAAATGAGAGGATGATTTTTTACTTTAGAAGAGTGAGAATTCAATGTGGTTAGAATGTTTTACCTCTAAATTTTCTGTAAGTAGCTCATGTACCCAGATGTTTATTTGAAATAATTAATTTAACCAGGGTGCTGGGAGCTTAGCATGGCCTGGGATGCTTCGGTGGTTGCCCTGAGGAGCCGATGCACTTACAACAAACAACAGCTTGTGAAGAGGGCCAACACTGCTTTTAGTTATCTTCATGGAACACCTTTTTTATGTCCATCTTCTTTTCCCTTCCTCCATCCCAACTTACCAGTCTTCAAAAACTGAATTATTGCTTAACACACGTAAGGCACAGCCTCGGATAGTGAGGTGGATTCATTTCTTAGAGCTTATGCAAAAAGCTATCACAAACTGAATGGCTTAAAACAATAAAACTTTATTATCTCTCTGTATTTGAGGCTAGATGAAGTCAAGAAATTGACAGTAGTTTCTTTTGAAACCAGGCCTTTTCCACTTTACTGCTTCCTTGATGCAATGGCTAGTAAGAACTTTGGTGTTTCTTGCCTTTCAAATTTAATGCTTTTTAAAATCTAGTTCCCCATTCATCCTCTTTCCTTCTTTCCTTCCATTTTTTGTTCTTTCTTTTAAGGTGGTTTCTCTCTTTTGTACCATAAACTTGCCTCATTCACTGACCATTCCCGGACCCCTAGCCTCCTGAGACTTACTGTGGTGGCATTCCTGTCACCTGAGCAGAGACTGCAGTCGTGAGCTACTGTGCCCAGCTCAACAGCAGTATTCCACACTCTGTCTCCATGATGTTCTGTCCTCTTGCACCAGTGTCCGAGTCTATGTCTTCAAATAAGGACATTATGCATAGTAGATTGAGTGCTGTCTTTATTCTACTATGATTATATCAGCAGCAACAACCTGGTATTAGTCCTTTTGTGTCACTGAGACCCAAACCTATGACCGAAACAACTTAAAGGTTACAAGGGTTTTCTTATGTTTCAGTGTGTGATAGCAGGGACTCTCTAAACCACTGATTCACAGTGTCTGCTCTTGGGGAAGCAGATGTGGTAGAAGATAGTAAGCAAAAAAGCTTTGGAAAATGATTTGAGTATAATCTGTAAAGGCTGAACCCTACTAACTTACTTCTGCAAGCCAAGGCCCAGCTCCTAAAGTCCCACAGCTATCCAAATATTCTGACAAGCTGGACTGAACAGCCACAACATAGCCTGTGAGAGCTATTTCATATTTAAAGTATGGAACGACAAACAACAGCAACAGCAACAACATCCTCAAAAACCTCTGTCTTTCATCAAATGTCACTTTTGCAATGTATGGGAATTTTACTTTTCAGTATATTTTGAGGGGACTGGCATATAACTTATCACATGACAAGATATTTATGTTCCTGGGCAATTCTTCCTATTTAGTTGTCTTCATTATCCATTCATGATTGGAGAATGGGATTTTTTGAGTATTCAATTTCTTTTCTATAGCATGCACTTCACACATATTTCTTAAACTAATTTCAAAAGATTTATAAATAGAAAGTATTATTCCAGAATAATACTACCTAGTAATATTCCAGTATTCCTAGGAATGAATTTGAAGTTTAAAGACAAGATACATTTTTTTTTTTCAAGATTTACTTGCCCTGGTCTGGGGGTGTATCACAGGAGTAGAGTTGTTACCTGGTTGTCTGGCATATGCAAGTCTGGTTTGAGCCCTAGTAGTGGCCTCCAAACTGAAAATTTCCTTGTTCTCTAGGTCTTAGCGCTCATCCTTCCACGTTAAGGAGGCCATCTTGAGAATTCAGACAAAAATTGGAATTCCATTATTTCTTTATTCAATCACCTGATTAGTGTTTAGATTTTGATTTAGACCATAAACTTAATAAGACTGGGCCCAGGTATTTGCATCCCTGGGCACATAGGCATGTGATAATATTGGTATAATACGTGTTGTAACAAGTCACATTCATCATTGATTAATGATTGCTATGAAAAATTTCCATCCAAAGCCTATTCCTACTGCGCTCCCTGTTATTGACAAATATTCATTAGTCTCTTACCTTCCATTCAAGATATCAAGATGAATAAGACCCAATCTTGCCCTCAGGGAGTTCCAAGTTTAGTGGAGGAAGAAAGAGAGACGTAGGAAGAAGACTGATCTCCCGAGGACAGGGATGGCTAGAGATTGTAGTTGTAACACATCAAAAGCCAGCAAGGCAAAATGGAATCGCTGGCAGACTTAAAAACAGACCCATTGGGGACACAGCCATATAGATAGAAACTGGGACAAAGGATCAAATCGTTGGAGAAGATGCATCATCTTTGGGATAGCTTTGCTTCATTATACAAGCCTTTTCTCACAGAACTCCTGTGTGAGCCACATCCTCTCCTCATACTCAGTATGAGTACATCGCACACATTTCTGACTCAGTTCATATAAAGCAGCTTTTTTTTCTAGTGTCTAGAGTTGTGCAAGTATAGAAAGGCTCTCTTCGGGGGTCATAAGTTCCTAGTCCTTTAGTGATATTCAACTGTCATATGTAAATGTCTCATTCAAGACTATATAAAAACAGTGTGTCTTTCCTTTTTTTTTTTGATGCTGTGATACACATAGGAAAGGAGGATATCTTAATGATACACTGAAGTAACTGCCAGGAATCTTCTATCTCAGGGATGACTTGTCCATAGCCTACATCTTCACTAAATGCTTTTTTGTGTGTCATGTCTTTTAGTGTGCACCTGTGTGTGTAGGGTTGCTGTCATCTATGGTAGAGTATGTGTAAGTCATAGGTTGGCATGAGAATGCCCTCTTCAGTCATAACTCCATTTATTTATTTATTTGAGACAGTGTCTCTCATTGAACCTGGAGCTCATTGTTTTGTCTAGACTGAGTACCAGTGAGTCCCTACAATGTTTCTGTCTCTATGCCTTCGGTAAAAGATTAAAGATGTGTACTGCTGTGCTTTGATTTTTTTTTTTACATGGATTCAGGGGATTTGAACTCACATCCTCATGCTTGCCTAAGCATACAATTTACCACTCAGTCATCTCCCTAACCTGACTTCCCTAATGCTTTGATGATATATGCCGAACATTCTAGAATGAAGAATTAGATCTTTCTGGAGTATTATCTATGAGAGGAAAGTAGCATATCCTTTAATCCTTTAAAGACAAGATTCAAAGCACATCTTTTAAAAACTTTTTATTGTATTTATTGGTGTGTGTGTGTATGTGTGTGTGTGTGTGTACTCCAGGACTTGTGGAGTTCAGAGCACAAATTGAGGTAGTCTGTTATATTCTTCTCCCAGATGGGTTCTTCATACCAAATTGAGGCCACCAGTCACCAAACACTCCTACCCAGGTAACATTGCAAGGATCAGAGGATGAGTCATGTTAATACTTTAATCTTTAGCATCATGTCAGAGATACACCCGATTTCTCTGTAAAAATAGTTTCTATGTATAGGTGTTATTCTACTTGTTTCTTTCTTTTAATCATGTATTTAAAAACTAGTCATTTATTATCACCTCTTCCACACCCTGCAGCTGTGAGTTAGACTGAGCACTTAATGTTGCTCAGAACTCTGGTCCTGGAGCACAGGACAAGGTCTGAGCCTATTGTGTGAACTCTTTTTTTTTTTTTTTTTAATTAGATATTTTCTTTATTTACATTTTCAAATGCTATCCCAAAAGTTCCCTATAACCTCCCCCCTCCCCTTCCCACCCACTCCCACTTCTTGATCCTGGCGTTCCCCTGTACTGGGGCATATAAAGTTTGCAAGACCAAGGGGCCTCTCTTCCCAGTGATGGCNGATTAGGCCATCTTCTGCTACATATGCAGCTAGAGACACGAGCTCTGGGGATACTGGTTAGTTCATATTGTTGTTCCACCTACAGGGTTGCAGCCCCCTTCAGCTCCTTGGGTATTTTCTCTAGCTCCTCCATTGGGGACCCTGTGTTGTGTGAACTCTATGGCTCATGGCTTTATAACTCTTAGGACTCTGTAACCAATAAGATCATTTCAAAGACAAATGGATACAGAGATCCCTGTGAATCCTAGAAGTCAAAACAGAATAAATGACTAATTTGTACATAGTTAGGTGTGGAAGATTTTGTGGAAGAAGCCCTAGATGTCCTGAAATATGTACATGAGACACTAAATGGTATGGATGGAAAGTTAGGAGTATTTGAGCAGCACCTGTTAGCAACAAAAATATATATTCTTTTGCACTAAAGGCTTTGGAAGTGTAAATAATACACTTTTGCTTCTCACCCTCCTTGTTGGTTGTTTATTGCATCTTAGGAACAAATATGTCATGTTAGGATGAGGTTTTGCTTGATGCAACTTTTGAGGTGTTACTGGCAGCTATTGAGTAGAGGTCTGGTAGTCTGTTAAAGGTTCTTCCAGGCACAGAGTAATCCATAACAACAAATACTTAAACTTTCATGTCCTCAGTGACAAGATATAAAGACATTAGACAATAGAAATATATAGGGATATCACAGGAAATAAAGCTACAAATTAGTAAGGCTATTTTATACATGTTAATATTAGGCACTTAATTAAGCAGAAGAAAGCTAATGATATTTTTATGCAGAGATGTGACAGAATCAGAAGCTTAAGCTAGTACCTGAATAAAGGCTTTCTGAAACAGGATTACAAAGGGCTGTTTGGAAATCACATTAAAGGTTTAGATAAGATAATGAGGCCTTGCACAGATTTATGCTTCTTCAGTATTACCAAGCTCAGAGACTGGCAACAACAGGAGGCATTTGTTTTTGTCTTGAAAGTTTGAAGGTTAAATTCTTCTGTCCCTTTGATTCAGCTCACATGCATCTTGGAGGAAAATACCACAAGTCTTGACTTTATGTCCATAAATGCTTGGAATGCCCCTGAGGTTTCTTCAGCATTTCATATCACTTGTTTTCGTCAGTGAGTGGAGCCTTTAAAAACATGACTCGCAATGACTAACTACTCTGTAGCCTCAGTAAAGGAATTTCTTATTGCACCATATTTGGGAGTGGGATGAGTAGAGGGAGGGAGAAGGAGGGAGAGGGAGCCACCAAAGAGGGGGAGGAGAAAGGAGAGGGGCAGAGGGAAAAACAGCAAGCCACAACAGTTTCTGAATTTCTCTTGTTTCTTTGTTTTTGCAATACTTGCATGATGAAGATATGTGAAAAATGGATCAATGGAATCTCTAAGTTGGAAGGTTATCAGTCCGGACTCCTCCCATGCTTTGATTAGTGTGCAAAATCAAAACATTAAATGGAATGGCTGATGACTTTTGTCTTAAAGATCTCCAGTGTTTGGACAGATGCCTGCTTAGTCACTCTGGGCTTACTCGTGCAATAGATTCTAATATTTGAAGACACTGGCCATTTGACAAAAGCATACTTCAAAATCCACTCCTAACTTTATAAAGGATAGCAAATGCGCCACAAATAAACACCAGTGTGCAAGGTAGCAAGACCATCTAGTTTTTGTTTCAATGTTTACTGGGAATTTCTGAGACCTCAGTAGGGGAAAAACCCTACTTGGCTGTGTTTCAGAGCTGGCTTCCTCTAGCCAGTGAAGAGCCAATTACTATGGTAAACAGAGTCATTTTGTACATCAGCAGCTTTCCCGTCATCACCCTGATGCCAGCCTTGGGAATACAGACCTTTGTGTAGCATAGCATGTTCTAGGCCTCAGTAGTCAAGCCAGACTCAGCTCTTTCACAACACAGACACGGAGAGAAAGGCTGAGCTCTGTAGAAACCCATGGGATTCAGGGTTTTAAGGCAAATTTAGTTCATTTGAGCTGTAGTGTTTTCTAGGTACCATGTTTTTCTAAATTACCCATGCAAGTTCATCATGAAGTCAAGAGCATGTAGATCTTTGCCTGTTCTGGAAGGAACATTAGACATAGAAGCTTTAACACTCTGAAGATGCCTGTTCAAACCAATGCAATTCTTAATAAATGGAGTTCAAGAGAAGGAATTGCTCTAGAGCGATGGAAGGAATGGAGGAGTGGAAATACTTGTTCCTAGGAGACAGGTACTTCTTTCCTTTCTCTTTAAACACAAAGGATTTATTCCATAGGAAACCCCACTAGGTAAAACCAGCAATTTCTGCCACCATGTCTTATAAGGACAACAGAATATAAAATAAAGACAGCAACATAACCAAAGATATTTTACAGAAAAAAAAAAAAGTAAAAGACTTTTCTAAACACAAAAGAACTAATGTATCAAAATTCCAGGAGTGGGCTACACAGACTGGTGACAGTCTCTACCTCTGGTTTCTTTTTTAAAATGAATCATTGGATAACATTACAATGTTTGTTCAAGTTCACTGGGGCTACTTTTGAAGGCAGACTATGGGACTAGGGAGGTGGAAGTAAGATAGCTCAGTGGTAGAAGTCTGGGGAGTATGCCCAGTCCTGGTTTTGATTCCAAGATATAGAAAGGAAAATACACAAAAGGAAGAAACAAAGAAACAAACACAAAGAACAACAACAAAACAAAACAAAAGACCAAAAACAACAACAGAATACACACACACACACACACACACACACACACAAACAAATCTAAAGTTTCTAGTAAAATAAACTCTGTAGGCTCACATTTTAGAAAAACATTCTTTGATCTGTTTGTGAGTGTAGGAAGAAGGGATTTTTCCTGCATAGTTTTCTCTATGTGGAATCAGCATGGTTTCTTTATTTTTACATAAGTCACATACTTTCGATCTTGTGTTTATTCAAATATCTTCTAGACTTTTGCTTTCTTTCCTAAGTTATCTGAATCCGAAAGCAATTACAGGTTAAAAGTCATGAATTTAACAGACGTATATATTTTTATTTTATTATGTTATATTTTACACATATGCTATCTTCTAAAATTGTCGTTCATGAACTTTTTATAAACTGTTCTTTAACAGTTATTAATATAATTAATATAATAATGTTATGACTATAATAAACATTAATTAATATAATTTTTCTTAAATGAAAGAGGATGTGTCAGCTTTTTGTTAGTCCTATGATATGTGTGTTCATGTGTGATTGTGATTGTGAAATTTTGACTTACAGTTGTTAGTACAAGTAACAACAACAAAAAATTTCCAGCTGATTACAATAAAACTGTGATTGATGTTCTGGCAATGAAGTGAAAGATATTTTAGTTCAGCTAGAAAAACAACATCACTGTTATTTACTCTATCAGTGAGTGGCTCTAGAGGAGCAAAGGCCAGGAGGTAGTACCTAGGGGAGGAACAGGCAGCAGTTCATCAGGTGGTGCTTGTTTTCAAAGCCACCCTCTGAATAATTCTCCTGCATCATATGGCTAAGCTAAGTCGACTTTCTAGCCAGTCTTGTTTGTGAAGTAGAATTCTGTGGTAATGAGTCGGTGACAATCTAAAGAAAAGAGGCATAATATTCTGAAAAATAATTTCAAGTGGAATATAAGACTGCAAGGAAGGAAAGAAGGAAGGGAGGAAGGAAATGATAGCAATAGCAGTGCAGAAACAGGAGGAGGGGGAAGGAGGAGGAGAAGAAGGAGGAAGAGAAGAAGTAGTAGTATATGCTCTAGTTACTGTTCTGTTACCGTGACAAAACACCATGAGCATAAAAATACTTACAGAGGAAAAAAATTATTTTGGGTTATGAGTCCAGAGAGGAAATTCATAACCGTGAGCAATGTGTGGCAGCTGACATCCAAAGCAGAAAGATACACACACACACACACACACACACACACACTCACCCACCCCAACAGAGAGAGAATGATGGCTAGGATGAGGTTATGAACTCTCAAAGCCCACTCCACTGGGATACTTCATCCATCATGGCTCCAAATCTCCAGCCTTCCATAACCTCCTCATACAGCATCACAACTGGGCACCAAGTATTCAAAAACATGAGCTCATTGGCAACATTTTTTTCTATTCACCAAATGAAGTACTGTGATCAAGAGGTAAACTCTATTGAGGTGTGCATTCATTTGCATCTTTAAACTCAGGTGCACTTGTGTATTTTCTTACCTTTTCCAGGGAGATGCTCTATTATTCTGTAAATGAAGGAACCTTAAACCTTTCTCCAAGATTTCCTTGTATCTGAATCTTTTCTCTAAGTTCAGTACCTCCTAAATAGGTTTTATTCCTGCCACCCTCCCCCCATGAATGGACAGTGCCCAATAATGTGCAATATTCATTTTAAGGGTACCAAACTTGGCAACTGGGAAGTGATTGCAGGAAAATGATTGGCACTCCTAGGGAGGGTTGTGCCACTGCATTGGTTGCGAAAGAGGTTTCTATCCAGGAATTAAGTAGGTTTCCTTTTTAGTTTGTTGTTTTGGTTGTAGAAATCAGGTCTCTAGAACTGGTCTTTCTAAGAGAGGAAGGGAGACCATCATCAACTGAAACCATAGAAGTAAAGAGGAAAAGGATGCTCGTTAAGATTGTCAGGAGGAGAGAAAGGTTTACTGCACTGCCAGTCAAGAGAAAAAGGTTGTCTTTTGTTCTCCAGGGTGATAACACTCTGATGACATACTCATATTCTTATCTACTTTCCTGGAAGGCAATATGGATTTTTCTTTTCCACCTTTCCTGAGACAAATCACACTAAATAATTCTCAACAAAGCCAAGCTGGATAAGGGATTTCCGGACCTTTGATCCTCACATTACAGATTAATAAATTCCTTGCTGTCATGAGTTCCAGTGGGGACTCTTCACTCTGTTAGAGGGCTCATTCATGTCTGAATATGAATATGTATGCTTCCTAGGTTCCAGGGACAAGCTTTCATTTCCTTCTTCATCCTTCTCACTCTTACTTTTTGTTTCCTCCATCTCCTCTTTAATGTATTGGATGAAAGAAGAAACCAGGTTACAACATAAAGCCTTTGCTGGGCATCTCTGAGGATGGTTGCTTTTGATAAGCTTTTAAGATGGAAGAGCTGATTTTTTTTTTTTTTTTTTTTTTTTTTTGTCTTTTATTGATTCACTTCAAAACTGGGATGTACACCCACTGGAGATGGCATCTTCCCTGCTTTCTTGCCCACCTAGTTCTTTTCCTGGCTTCACAGTTTGAAAGCTCTAAGCCCTCTGTGCTCTGGCGCACACTTTCCATGACAGTTTTGCCTGTAAACAGAGATGTTTATCCAACATTAAAAAAAAAAAAAATCCAAAGCGTCCAAGTTTCAAACTCTTCTTCCTATCAAAGTTTGATACCTAAGTCTTAGGCACTTACCAGGAAAGCATGTTGTTGAGGTAACTCAGTCAGTGCTTGGAGTGATCTTTCTTGAGAACAATCTCAGAATACTAAAAACATGTTTTGGAAACCCAGGGGAACCAACCGTTGATCATCTCCTTCATGGTCCTTGGAAGCTAGCAAGGGTTATGAAGAATTTAAATTAAAGGCTAGGTTTGTGCCTCTTATGATATTAATTAACAACCACATGGCTTTTTATGTTTTTTTTTTCTTTTGTTGTAAAAATGGGCACATTACACAACTTAAACATGACCCAGAATCATTGCTGTCAGTAGAATTTTCCTCTGTCCTTCATAGGCAACCTTTTTTTAAAATGACAAAGTCAGTTTTGACATTTAAAACCTGAATCTGATTCTATATCTCCATCTAGAATCTTTTATTTTGCTTCACCATGACAGCTTGAAGACTTGCTCGTGATAAATTGTGAATCTAAGTCAAATCTACTTAGAAACTATAGAACTATGTAATGATGTGTAGAAGATTTATGTTCATATAGATTGGAAACATATGACAAAGATACTACAGAATTATATAATGATATGATATATTACAATTTGATATAGTCTCATATGGTTTTGGAAATTATTATTAAAATAGTTTGGTACTACAAATACTAATATATCTGTTTTTGGTCTAGTAGTCTTTTACAATATCCCTAATCACTTCACAGTTGAAGAACCTAGTTGAGTGAAAAGGAATTTCATGAATTTCCATAGTAAGGCTAGAGTCTATCTTCAGTGAAGTAGAAAGATATTATCAATGGTATGCTTGATTATTGTTCCCAGAGGATAGATGTTGGCAACAAATGCTCAAGTCTAGCAGTTCTGGCTATTTAAGGTCAAAACCAAAGAAGGAATGTGAAGGAGGTATGAAGCTCAGGCTCTTGGACAATCAATGTGGAGTTAGTTACTGCATTTAGTAAGCACGCGACATATTTCTTGTGCCACGTAAAGATACTTCTAAATAGTAACCAAATTAACATCTTAATAATGCTATTCCATAGATGCAATTTCATGTAAGTGAGGACATTGAAATGAAGAGACTTTATGTAATTTTTCCAAATGCTTCATACACGGAAAGTGGTATTAACCATGTCTTAGAAGCAATGCTACTGTTAATCAGAAGGTCTATTTATCTTTCTAAAGATTATCGTGAGCCAGGTAGGATGTTGCATATGATCAAAATACTGTAAAGGCTGAGGGTGGAGGTTCATGAGTTCAAGAACCAACATGGGTACCTTCCTGAAGTGAGCAATTCTGTGGGATATAGCTCACTGTTCAGCTGCTTATCTAGTATACACGGGGCACTGTGCTTAGGTTTCATCCATTACCGAAAAAAAAAAAAAAAGTCTAAGGCATTTATGAACTGATTTTTCTTAAGCAATGTGCAAGTATGTGTCTAAGCTTATGATGGCCCTAAAGCCCGAGATCCTAATGCTGCAGACCTTTTGCCCTTTGCATAGACTAAAACAGTCAGTGGGCTCTACTAGTCTGTTTTTAGGTACCAGTCATATAAAGGCCATCTTACAGGAAGAGAATGTATACATTTACTATTGGTGTCATAAATAGGTTTTTGTATTTAGCGGTGTTTCCAATTTCTGAAAATTAGAAGTTAAGGATAAGTAAACAGCCATAAATGTTGGGGTTTTTCATCCTTTCTCTGGGGTTTGGATAGAGATGGTTGTGGCTAATCCATCAATAAAAAGCTTATCATCATTTGTTCCTCACCTTACGTTCTGGAGTAGTCTAGAAGATGAAGTAGGTTCACAGCACTGTGCAGTCTGATTCCCTGGCAAAGCCAGTAAGCAGGCTCCTGTAGACACCTTAGTCAGGAATCTGGGGAAGTCTTCCACTGAGTACGCTACGCATGCAAGGTAATTTAACCCTCCTTTAACATTTCTTCCATTAGAAGATGGAAGTGGTCTTCACAACGTTCAGTTAATGTAGCAAGCAGCTCTACTTCTGTGGAAAGGGATTAAATTTGCTGTGTGATGACTTCCAAGACACTGTTTTTCACAAATGGTGCTTCCCAGACATTACAGTCTCCCGGAGAGTTATAATTCATCTTTGAAGGTATCTCAATGGTTTTTGTTTTCCGTTTCTCCACTTGGATTTTATTCTTTGGAATTTTGCCACATTGAAGCATTCTTTCTAGCTATATACAGCTCACAGACTTTTTTTTTATCCTTTTACTTTCTTTATAGACATATTTCAAGATTGGTAGTTTCTTCTAATACCAAATAGATTCTTCTGTATTGTATAACCATCGAGTGAAACATTAATCTCTTAGGAGATAACACATTGCATAGCCATAAGCAGAAATACTAGAATTTCAGCACACTAAATATAAAGAATTTCAGTACATGGATAATAAAAATGGATAGTAAAACCAATTAAGGAATAAAGATAAATCCAGAATTGACCCTCAAAATCAATTATGAATCAACATTATTTTTCTGATTATTAAATCAGCATAATCATTCTGATTATTTCCTTTTATAGCATAATAATTGGGTAGGGAAATATAGTGAAATTTTAATGACTTCTTATCTCATCTTTGACGGTGTTCTTTAACTTTTCAATCCTTTTGTTTTGTTTTGTTTTTTCCTTTTGTTTTTCAAGACAGAGTTTCTCTGTGTAGCACTGGCAGTTCTGAATCTCCCTTCCCAAACCAGACTGGTCTGGACTTCACAGAGACCCACCGGCCTGTGCCTCCCAAGCCCCACTAGTACCTGGCAACTTTTCTGTAAATTTGGTGCTCTTATTTAAGTTATTTGACTGTTTTTCTGATTTTTGCCCTAAAGTTAAAAGTAGTGTGAGAAAAAATTCAAAATTACTTTTTTTTTTAAAAAATTTGAGGAATCATAAAATGACTCTATAACCTTTTAATAATAATTAGTCTTTTAAATAATAATAATAATAATAATAATAATAATAATTAGTCTTTTAAATAATAGTTATAATATTAAACCTTATTTACCCCATTCCTTGAAAAGAATTGTTGAAGAGAGGTTGGGAATCTCGTTCTTAGTTTTCTTGTCTTATCACCTCATAGACTTACCACTTAGTAGGCTGACTCTATTAGCATCCTCCCTTAGATAAGCAAAGGACCTTCTCTAGTACAGTTTCTGGTACAGATGCAGCAGAGAGAAAACAGCAATTCAACAGGTTAGTGTGATAGCTACCAAGAAGATGCCAGCCTGACATACACCGTCAGACTACCAGTCTACCTTGCAGCTGGGCCATCTCCCAGGAAGCCTCTAGAACTTTGTATCTACACCAGAACAATTCTTGATGGCTGTGCTGCCTCCAGCTAACCTTTCCAGTGAACTTTTCTCCAACCTTTCTTTGCTCTCAGTGTAAAAAAAGACAAACACTGAATGTCAGGTTTAAGATACAATATTCCCCGGGGAAAACAGCACCATTTCTAAATTTACTTATACCCTGCTCAGTGGAATGCCATTGCACCATCCAATAAGTAAGAAAGTCACCTTAGGTGAAAATGGCTCTCAAAATACATACTGTATATTTCCATCCAAAGTGTGCGTGTGTAAGCTGGGAAGTTAGCCTTCATTCTTCGTTAGTTCTTATAGGTTTTCCCTTATATGCAACCATATTCCTCTCTCATATCAAATAGACTCCTTTTTGGCTGGACTTCCAGTTGTTCATTTATACTTCATTTATACATATTATTCTTCCCTTCAAACTCCAGTTACATTTATGATCTTCTATTGTTTTCAAGCCTAAAGGAGCTGGAGAGGCAACTGCAGATTTTCCAACAATCCATCAATATCCATGTCTTCTGTTTCTTCTTTTGATACTAATTCCTTCTTAGTTTAAGTTATTTTCAGTTGTGCTACTGAGGGGGAAGCAGTATATCTTTGGTGTGATGCATGCTAACAAAATGGCTAAGGGCACACCAAAATTCTTGCTGGTAGAAAAGATGATGTAAGTTTTAAGAGTCTTAGATTATTAGAGTTGTGAAATGGCTCAGCGGGTACTGGTGCCTGCCTTCAAATCTGCTCAATTTGATGCCTGAATCCTACACTAAAAGGCCAAAGAGAATGGAGAGAGAGAGAAAAAAAATTGTACAAGTTGCCTTCACCCTTGTGCCCTGGTGCTCATGAGCCCATGCACATTCTGATAAACACACACAAATTAACTCCAAGAAAAATGGTTTCAAAACGCTTTTAGGCAAATGGAAAGTGATTTTTTATAGTAGCCACAGGTAACACATGAAGATTCCTTCTGGAAATCACAGAGACTCACTCATTGTCCTGGTAAAGTTCGTGGCAATTTTCTTCACAGTTGAAGTGGCTTCTGAGATAGAACCAAATTTGGCATTAGAATTGTAGATGCTCACAAGAACTTGCACACATAGAACAAACAATGTCTTGTTGCCTATTGCTTGTGGGACGTTTGCCAAGAAAAAACAATTTGCTTTGCTGCAAGAGCCCAGTCAGCCATTACTAGAGAATGTTTTTCCAAGATTACTTATCAGTGATTTTAATAGGGCTCAGAGGTTTGTGTGGTTTGCGCAAAATGTTACTTACTTTTAAACTTCAAATTTCTCTCTATGTTACTTTAAGCATCTGAACTCTCTCCTAATGCAATCCAGTTATTAAGATCAACACCTCCCCAAATGAGTAGGTAAGAATGCATAATTAAATACTTAATGATGAAGTGGATTTAACTATTATATTGCTGCTCTAGACAGGTGCCCCTCCCATTCAAAGAGGCTTCTTGGTATATTACACAGGAGTTCAAGTTGTTAGATACTAATTTGGTTTTTTAATTGCACACTCTTGTCATGACAGGATTTCTGCCAGGAATATACGTCTTCAGTGCCTCTTCATTGATTGATAGAATCATTCATTTAACAAGCATTTGCTGGCAGTAGTAATCCATTTAACAGGCATTATTGGGATAGAGTGAGTTAGAGAGAGAGAGAGAGAGAGAGAGAGAGAGAGAGAGAGAGAGAGAGAGAGAGAGAGAGAGCGTTAGGTAGTATAGTTTCCTCAATAAAGTCAAAGCCAAAAATATAACATGGGGATGTAAAGGCAGAGCCACAAAGCAGCTTAATAAATGAAATGACAGAAGAATTCACATGGCTTAATACTTCTGCCCTACTCAGTACCCCATGTAAACATGTAAATACGTTGGTATGAACTTAAAACTTGCCACAATGAAGCCGGGCGTGGTGGCCCACGCCTTTAATCCCAGCACTCGGGAAGCAGAGGCAGGAGGATTTCTGAGTTCGAGGCCAGCCTTGTCTACAGAGTGAGTTCTAGGACAGCCAGGGTTATACAGAGAAACCCTGTCTCGAAAAACCAAAAAAAAAAAAACAAAAAAAAAAACCAAACAAAAAAAAAACCACCAAAAAACAAAAAGAAACCTTGCCACAATGTAAATATGTGTACATGTATAGGGAGACAACACAGAAGGTAGAGATCTAGGCAGTTTAACTCAGTTGTAAATTCATGGTGTTATAAAGCCAATATCATAGCTTGAACACAAAACCCAGAAAATCTGCTTTGACTAGTGAAAATGTCCATTGAGTTTGAAGGCTGATCCTATAATTCTATACAATGGTTAAGAGTGACATAGGCTGAGATTGTAAGTGTTGTTAGGATAAGAATGAACCCCAGAGCTGGAAATAAATTTCCCACCAGTGGGATATGAATAACATTTAATTCCTCTCTCTACCAGTAATTCAGGGCATATGGAAATTTCCTGGGAATTAATAAAATTTGATATTAGTCATTAAAATATCTCTCACTATGCAATGATGAATGAAGCAGGAAGCCTGTGAAGTTGAAGTCTAAGTGCTGACTGTCCTCCCCCTTTTCTAGGAAGGAAGGATAGCAGGATGTACCCAGAATTCCCTGTTCTTTGTTACTCTGTACTGCCAATGTGAGAACCCACCAGGTTAGAGGAACAGACTCTGCTCTTGCATTCACCTTTAGATGTGGAAAATTAGCCATTAGTCAGACTCAAATACAAGCATCACTTGTAAATTCATCTGTGTTTTCTGGTCTCATTAGCGCTCTTCTGGACTGCATGATAATGAGCATAACATAATTAAAGGGTAAGCACCGCCACTCTAACCAGAGTCTGTGCTTTCCAATATCCGATGGTAACAATCAGAGAATGAGTAATTTCTGCTCCACGAGGGTGGTCTTTGTACAGCTTGAACTCAACTTGTTCTCTTTTCCCTTGTGAGCAGGAGCTTATGCAAAAAAATCCTTGCTAGCCGTAGAGTTTGGGTTTTATTAGAGAAGGTGTAGTCTTGAGGGAAGAGGTGCGGATGAAACTTGAGGCAGATAGAAATTCGGGCAGATACTGGCAGCTGCCATTTTCATCGAAGGGAAACTAACTCAGAAATGCAGGAGGTGATGGCTCTGGATGTAAAAACCGCAGTCTGATCAGCTGGAACTTGAGAGAATAAGAAACTGAAAATTACCGTCAGAGAAGATTTGACACGCTGGAAAAAGTGGTAGCAATTGCACGGGAAATCGGTGGCTGAAGACTGTGCGGGTCTTGGATTTTTCATTAGTTTTAAATCATGCCGTGCAGGAAAAGTCTAGGGAGATCTTGCAGATTTGCTTTGCTGGGTCCCCATTGTGTCTGAATATTGATGCTATGGAAGGTGCTGGGCAACCTCGAGCTCTTTGGCATCTGTCTTCAAGGTGACGGATGTTAAAAGGGAGACATGCAGAATTCAACATATCAAATGATCTTCTACCTAAGTAGATTTTAAGAACTGTTGTAGACCTATTGTGATTTGTCCTCCCAGGAAAAGGATAATTTATTTTGACCTGCAAAGAAACAGTGGGTACGCTATATTGGGGTGATTAATTTTTTAAAGATACTATTTCAAGGTTAAGCTTCTTTGGGTCACAGCCTCCTCGACTTGGAGATCTTTCCCAGTTCTGTTTGTTGCCTTGCTGGCTCTATATTGAGTCTTCACAGTTTTACATTTCTGTCATTTTAACTAATAGTATTTGATGATGCTCCCTGTTGTCGTATTTCTGCTAATTATTCTCTAGCTGCTGCCTATATTTGCCCCCTGGCAGACAGAGGCACAAATGTTTGTCATATCAAGTCTCTAGAATATTTGAATTTGATCACTTGCAAAAATATGTTTCTCGTTCATAAACATTATACATTTTAGACTAATCATCCACAGTAGTGTATGACTGTGATTGCTGCTTGTCGTTTTCAGAGCTGTTTTTCTCCCCCCTAATTCCTCAGATATTATTCATTTGCTTATTTTGAGATATTTTAAAGGAGAGAGTGGCAGGTTTATTTGTCAGTGGTCTTAGAAAATACACACAGCACAATGCTATTGACTTCATCAAAATCTGAAACTGAGTTTTAAAAGGCACCAAGACACCCTCAAGTGAAGTTGTAAAATAAGACAGAAACATTTTGTGTTTTACCCAGAACCCTGGGAAACATTAGGACCTGTTTTCTTTCACCTTGTAAAACAAGCTAAAGGCAGCGTCTATTTTAGAAGAAAAGCTAGGCACATATGATCAAAGTGTGCATAGCAATATGAAAAATAAGCACATATTTGAAATATTTTATAAATATGTAGAATCAAATCTCGCTTCTAGTGTGTTTCTTTATAGCGTCTATTGCAGAGACTATGCCAAGCAGAACTGACTAACTTGCTACTGTTTCTGATAATTTTTGCATGTTGGTGTATTTCTCAACTAAAAAAGCAACATGTAATTATGCAGAATCTTTTTGATTCATAAAACAAGGAACATCTTTTATTTTGTTTCACGAGTCTGATGGCAATTCTCTTTCCTTTATAACACTGAGATGCAACAAAATCACTTGTAATGGGTTTTTCTTAATAGGATACATGTGCATTTGTTGAGGGCTGACCTTTACTTAAGTATGCACTTAGTAACTGTGTGTGTTGTAGGGCTTTGCATATTTTATGATCTCCCCTTACTGCTTTGAGCTTAATATAGCAACTCTAAAAAGTTTAAGAACACATTTGAAACCCGTATACTTAAAGATCTGCATATCTAATCTTAATATTTCATCATAAAGTTTTGAATGTAGGAAAACATGCATTAGCTTTGTCATTATTGATTTTCTTCCTACTATCTAAAAAAAAAAACTCACAAGCTGTTAAATAGTAAAAAAGATTTGCAGAACTTATTTGTGAGGAATTACACATCAACGAGAAGTTAATCTTTTGGAACAATTTTCAGGATTTCGATGTGTAGAACCAATTTATGAGAATAATGTGGTACTTTTCTTTTTATAAAGCAGCATTAGATCTCATTTTGACTGGTGTGCAGCAATCCTGTTCTTGCTACTATCATCATTTTTGTTTATAAATGAAGTAAGAGAGACTAGGACACGCACTCGTTAGGTTTCTTTTTCCCTAGCAACACAAGATTTCCATTATTTTCAAGACAACCATGGGTTTACATGTTGTCAAAGCTGTATACCAGTATCAGTTTCTTGCCTTTGAATGGCTTCATTTATTGTGTCCAGGCTTTTACTTTAAGATAAGTGATTGTGATAACTTAGAGCTTTTTCATACATGCCTACCACAACATATAAAGTAAAGTCTTTGTCAAGTTAATAGAGACAGCATACAGGGTGTAAGTAGAGATTATTACAAGGAGGAACCCATATTTGATTGTACATAAAGAAGTCATTTGTGGGACAGAGAGAACTATAGGGAGGCTGAAGTCACATGGTACTTTGTTATGGAAGGTTGATGAGTGATGCAGTAGCAGCAGCATCTCAGAAATTATTAGGAATGTAGGAATCAAGGGTCCTATTAAGGGCCCAGAACTCGTGCAGTAGGACGCTTGCTTTATAAGACATTGTAATATGAAAATCAGCATATTATACAATGATTTTTCATGAGTATTACTTTGAGGATGGGTAAAACAAAATAATAAAATAAAGTAAAATAAAATGAAATAAACCTAGGGTTGGCTATATATCAAAAGAATGGCCTCTGGCTAAAGCCACTAAAAACAAACTTTCCATAAAACCACACCGATAATTTCATGGTTCACCTAGGGTTGGTATCACAGTAAGAAAGTTTAAAGTAGGGATCTTAGTATACAGACAAGCCACTGAATTCAGTATAGGATCCCTGACTGCAGTAGAACCTGCCTGTCCTGTTTCCTAGTGGATGGGGGTCACTTGAAGTCCTTAAATACCTCCTATGTTCCTACTGAGAGGCAATTCAAAGGCTATGGACCTCCACCTGCAGTCTTTCCTAGCTGTCTTCACAGTTCATCCACATGGCTTGACATTGGGAATGTTCGTTAACCATTCAAAGAACTGCTTCCAGACTCTGAAAAACTACCTTGGCCCATGCATCCTCAGCCCAATTCCATGACACTTTCTTTGACTAAGCCCTTTCTGAGTTCCAATGTGGCTTAGGGCAGAAGGAGCCTAATGAGTGTTTGCTGTGAAGAGATCTTGAACCACACTCTCCTTTTGATCTTATTACAGAAACTTACCTAGAGACACCTCTGCTTTCTTTGATGGGTTCTCTCAGATCATTCCTCGTGATGTTTAACATAACACACTGGTAGAAGTTGGGGCAGGAGTTACTGGGATATACTGGGATCTATTAAGGGCATGTAAGAGTAATTTAAGAGGCTGCGGGTTATCCATTGAAATACTCCAATGAAGTCATTATCTGAAACTCTGAAAGAGTTGTTGGTTGAAGAATGAATATAGAGTAAGCAATACAGGTAAAAGAGAGAGACAGAGGAAGTGGGAGAAGAGGAGGAGGGGAGGGGGGGAGACAGAGGAAGGGAGGGAAGAAGAGAGAGAGGGAGAGGGAAAGGGAGACAGAGAGAGATAACTAGGTCAGTTAGTTAAAGGAGGATAAAGTGGCCACTGACTTATACTCAGAAGGAACAATGAGTTAGATAGAGCAGGAGATGAAGGGCATAGAAAGGAAGGAACGATGTGGGATGGGTGGTACTTACTTGAACTTAGCTTATGGGCAATGAACAATGTTCTCAGACTGAGACTTGCTCACCTATACCCCCCCCCCCACCACACACACATCTATTGGATTCACTTGCAGATAGTGTTTTTTTTTTTTTTTTGTTATCTGAGGCTAGCTCCAAAAGTTTGCCATGTGATTTTGTTGTTGTTGTTGTTGTTGTTCCGAAAGTCACATTTATAGTAATGCTATATGTGGGCTCAGGAACATAGAGCTGGGCTCTCTTTTCATTGATGTTCGTTTTGGGCTCTTTTCATTACAGGTTTAGATATCATAAGCAAATCTATCACTTTTCCTTGGTCAATGCTTAATAAACTCGCATGTACTGTTCACTGAGGTCTCTTGTTAAAAATGCAAGGTCTGGTTAGGTTAACCTGGGTCTGAGTGTAAAATGTTGTATGAAACAAGTTCCCCGGTGAGGCTCATTCTTCTGGTTGCCGATCCAGTCTGGTCTGTGGTTGGAAAATCTCTCTGCCATCGTTTCCCCAGATATCACATGAATAAAAATAAGTAAATAAAGTACTTTGCCTACTGTGGAACAAAATGAAATGTGAAGTGTTGGTAGTAGATTGACAGAGACAGGAAACGGAAAGGAGGACTTGAGTTTTAAGCTGAGTGTAATTTAAGCACATTTACAGAACTAGAGGAGTCAGGATGAAAGGAGGAAGTGAGACATTTCGCAACTGGGTGCTCCCCAAAAGATGTTAATGCTTTGCTTTGTCAATCACTGCAGACACTTGGACAAGCATGGCACTCAGGGGGGATGTGGTTCAGTGAGTAGCTCACAGGAAGTAGTATTTTCACAGATGGTTGATCCATTGGCTAGAATAAAAAGTGGGTTTTCCTGGCAGTTACTTCATAATTCCATAATTCCAAAAGAAAAGCACGATTGCTTTCAAAGACTGGCATATATTATTATGATTTTATGATGTTTGGGTAATAGTTGTGGTTAATATGAATTGGCAAATTTGACAAGATCTAGGGTTACTTAGAAGACCAATTTTGGGGTATGTGTGTAAGGGATGCTCTTTACTGGGTTAATTCAAGTGGGAAGACCCCACTGTAAATGTGGGTGACACTGTAACATTCACAAGGGTCTGAGTCTGAGTAAGGGAAAAACAGAGCTGATCCCAGCTTCTCCTTTCCCTCCTCTTGCTTCTGTCGGATTTCTGACTGTGGGTGTAATAAGACTAGCAGAAGCACTCTTCAGCTGGCATACCTGTCTTTCCACAAAGGACTGTTTCCCTTCAAACTCTAATCCAGAACAAACCCTGTCTTTCTTAAATAGTTTCTGTCAGCCTCCCCCCCCACAGGAATGACAGAAATAATAAATGGTCTTACTTTTCGTAAACAATAACAAAATTATCCTTTTCTTTTCTTTTCTTTTTTTTTTCAGATAGGCTCCTAAAATGAATGGTTGAGGATGCTCTTGACTTTTAGATCCTGCCAGTAGGTGCTTCCATACCTGTGTACCTGTCTCCTAGTTTTATTATTACTTTGAAATCAGACTAAAAATACTAAAAAAGTCCGTTAAAAACACTTTCTGTTTTCTTTACTACATGTCACTTTACTGTATTGCCTTTCAGATCCTTTATTTTCCCTCTGAAAGTTTGAAGTACTTGATGTAATCCAGATATTCTAAACTTTGATTTGCAATCATCTAAACTCCAATTCAGCAGAGAAATCTTTCTAAGATTGATTTTTCTCTCACTGGGTCATTCATAAACATATTCATTACACACACACACTCCACGAATATTCAATAATGCATCAATCACTGAGCTGTTTACATTAAGAGACACAATTGAAATTGAACAATATAATTCAATGAAATTACTGGTCTTTTTATTTATTCATCTAACCCCCAGTTGCTCAGTCACTGTAAACAGCTTCATTGAAAACAATTCACTTTTCTGTTGTTTCTGGATTGATCTTCTCAAATACATGATTGCTCTTAATTCGGATGAAATATTTCATTTCTTTAAGTACATGGAAAGGAGTTAGAGCCAGCTGGATGCAATAAGGCACAAGGAAGGAAGACGCTCAGTGAAAGGAAATCAAACCTGTTTACAAGTCTGGGATCTAAACACTTGTGAGGTTTGTGGTTTCGGAAACTATATTCATATGTTAGAAGAGAAAATGATGGATGCTAGATAAACATGAGTTTTAACTGGTCTGGGTTGGATTCTTATTTCTCATTGCACCCTAAGTACCTCTTTCAAATTCCCCTGAATTTCAAAGAGTTTCAACTCAGGGCAAAAAAAAGAAAAAAAAAAAAATCAGAAAAAGTCATTTAAACACCGGGTCACACTGGAGGGAGAAAAACAGATGCGGAGATGAGGCAGAAAGATGGAAAATGTTTTCAACCATCAAGATGTGTCTGGTTTACTCAGAAGACAGGTATAGTGTGGAACACTCATAGAAACAATGAATGTACAGTCACCAGAGGCACATCAAATTATCATCCCATACAATGGTAAATCTTCGGTTCCTAAATCAGTTTCCGTTTCCAGTTCCCCTTTCCATAGGTGACACTGGGAATAGGCTAAACACAGCCCTTGGGCAAATTAGAAACAGAAGCTGGTGAAAACATTAGGAGCCTTTTCTGGTTCTTATTTCTTTTTAAACTGTTGTGTCTATTTAGAAGGTAAAGAACATGAATAGAAGTGTGTTTTAGAAACAGAAAGCCATCAACCCAAAAAGTGCCATCCTGGGGTTCTGATCCGATGGATGGCCTTCTATATTTATTTAATTGCTAATGTTTTAAAGGAATGGAAACAGCCAGGTGGAGACTCCTGAAGGTGGCAGTCATTTTGAATCATCAAAAACCCAAATGATGGTTCTTGGCTGTAGGATCTTTTGAGTGTGTTGGCTTTGAAAGTTTCATGACTGGAAAAAAAAAAAAAAGGGAGGCTGAAGGGAATTGGCATTTTAATTCCATGTGGCTGAGCTTTTTAGTTACATTCAGACACTTCTATTTTTATTTCTTGAAGCTGGGCCCATGGCCAAGTAGGAAGCTGCGGAGTTATTGCACTTGCCCTCACATTTAGTACAATCTCCTATAATACTAAGGTTAGGTCAGCTTTTTCCCTGTCCTTGCATTAAACCTACAAATAGATCAGATTGCGCGATAAGCACCAGTGGAAAAAGGACAAAGGATGGAAACTGAAACACGGACCCTGTTCAAGTTGAATTAGAATCAAATCCATCGCGTCTCATGTTTGCCTAGTGCTTGCCTGAGAAACTGCTTAGTTCTTTCTTTCTTTCTTTCTTTCTTTCTTTCTTTCTTTCTTTCTTTCTTTCTTTCTTTCTTTCTTTCAGAATTCTTTTTCTTTTTCCTGTTGTGGGCTGATACACTGAGGTGATAGCTCTTCTTGTTTTATGCAATGGAAAAACTATTACGGAATAGTTAACCTTGAAAGCCACTGCCTGTATCTAAAAACAGAAAAGAAAAAAAAAATCTCTCCCTTACTGTGCCTCTCATTGGTTGTTTGGAAACAGCTGCTTGATGCCAAGTTTGTACTTCGCTCTTATCAGCCCATTTGGTGAGATCAGAATGTGCCTGAATAACTCTGAAGGTTAAAATATGTTGATGGAGATTTCTGTTACTGCCATTCCAGAAAGCCACCGAATAGCATCCTCACAGTCAGCAGGGACCAGGCTCTGTCTTTCTCATGATTGTGACACAGTGGAAATGTACTGGCTTCTATATATCACCATCTCTGCATGGTGTGTGTCACACTCAGGATAAGCTCAGCAGGACAGCCTGCAAATGGCCTGGCAGGGTTGGTCGACCAACATATGGAACAGTCCCTCTGAAAACAAAAACATGCTGCATGTGCTCATGATCTGAGTTTTACATTTTGAGTTTTTTTTTCTTCTCCACCGTGGATGGTTTATTTGTGGCACCTATAAAATTAATTTTTAGAAAACTGGATCATTATAATTTTTATAATTTCCTAATTCTTTTTTTTTTTAGCATTCTAGAAGTTATACTTCATTGGTATTAAATACTAGTTGGGTTGTATGGGTTTTTTCAAGTTGTTATTTATAATACAACCCCTAAACCCTCATAATATATATTTTCATTTCATATGTACCTAATCATTCAGACATTTTTCCAGAATTGAAATATACTGCATTATCATGGCTACTCAACAACTAGTATATATGCATGGCCCCCAAAAAGCATTTGAATATTTCAAATTCCTGCTCTGTAATCTGAATGTCATACTATAGCCTTAGTCTAGAAATGTCTTTTAGAAAAAGAAAGATGCCAAGGATTAATCTTGCCTTTTGTGGTGTGCTTACATTTATCTCCAAACAGTGTATAGTGTTTTGTCAGTTATTTATCTAGCTATTTATATGTTTATCTGGTGCCTGTCACTGGGGTACTCAAAGCCTTTGACAAGTGTGCTGTTAGCAGAAAATACTGCCCAGGAGAGAAAAGATATTCTTTTTCACTTGACTCCTTCAGAGCAGAAGCCATAGTAATTCCTATATGATTTATTGAACAACCATTAGAAGGAAACAGGCAGAAATAGATCAGCCAATCACTCAAGGCATGGACACTGGATATCTACTCTTGTTGAAATTTCTGTCCAAGGAAGCATGGGAGTTGAAAAACAAATATAACCATCTTCCAAAAGGCAAAATAACAAACAGTTTTTTGTTTTGTTTTGTTTTTTTACAAAATGCCTCATACATGATTTTAGTTCTCTAGTATCTTATGTCCCTCTTTCAAGTGCAGAACTTCCCTTGATCTTAGATGAGTGTCATTTGGGCAAAACCCCAATGAGTTATGTAGAAAGTGATAATTAAACAACCATACATTATCCGATGCAGATAATTTAATATATAGCAATTCTGAAGACTAATTATCACACCTGATGTTTGTAAGTCAATCACTTCCATGAGTGGTCCATCTGAGATTCTCATATCTTTTTTTTATATAAATACCTTATTTTCTTTGCCTAAATGATAAGAGAAAGTTGTTAAATTAGCGATGTATGACATGTCAGCCGAAGACAATCTCGATTTGCATTATGATATGGTATTCTTCCACTATATTTTAGTCCTTATAATGTTTCTGCCTGAAAGGACCATCTTAACATTTTTTTTCCAATGTACAAGGAATGCTAATAGTTCTCCTTTTCTCATAGCACTTGCTGAAGGTGCCACAAGTCAACTGTCACCTCTCCATTAGGGCCACCGTGAAATGATAACACATAGGAATGTTGAAACAGTCGCTTGACTCCATGTGGGAAGAATGTCTCTCTAGGAGACACTTAGGTAAAGAATTACCCTGCTATCCTAACCCTTCCCGAGTTCAGATTTGTCATTACAGATCCTTTTTTTTTTTCTTTTTCCTATTCTTTTCCACATCTTCCACTGGTCTTAAGTGTGGAGGGATTTTTCACATCTATAAACCACGCTTCAGTTTAAGGATCATTGAGATATTTAGATTAACTTTCTAGTAGATCCATCCTTTATAGTGTTAGGATGAGTTATTTCTGAAGCTTAACAAATTCTGAGGCAGGCATGTTATACGGTCATCAGGTAGGGCAGTTAATAAGAATAACCCAGAGGAGAGAGTTCAAATCTGTATATGTGTGTTCATCTTGGTCCCATACCGAAAAGTACAATGTATTTGAGAAATGATTGTGACGATAAAACCATGTCTTCCTGTGCAAACTCCCACACATCTAGAAATAATTATCTTTAACATTGCAGGGAATGTCCCAAAATAGGTTCTTTTATATTCAATTTTTTTTCCCTTGAGCACAACATGGAAGTAAAATTTTCAGAGTGTAATTATTTGCCATGCTAAGAATTCCTGGGTCTATATAACACTGCCACTCTGTGCTTTTCGGTAAGCCAATTAAAACTTCAGATTATACTGCCCTCTTGGCAAAACCAAGGAGTGAGACTTGGTATCTCTCAGGATACTCCAGGTTCCAGGGTTTCATGTTCCATGATCTTATCTTAGGAACTTAGCTACATATTTGTATAGAGAAATTTCATAAAATAATTTGCTATCATTGGCTTTGTTAGTACCTGCATGGCTAGAGATGAGTTAAAGATGAGTTAAAGATAGAGGATTGACAGGAGGCAGAGAAGTGAGTCCCATAGTCCAAACATACTTTTTAGACAAATTTAAGGAAAAGGAGGAGATGTACTTTCTGTGTAGAATTTGAGAAAAAGGAAAGTCACTGTAAATTTTAGTGTCTATTTTATGAATGGTTATTAGGGATTTTAGTTATTTAATTTCCACAAAAATTCTAAAATCACCATTAGTAGCCAACTGAAACAGAATGCCAGACTCTGGTTGAGAAAATCCCCAGATACAAAGTTAAGACGTGGCAGAAGTGCTGTGTGTGTGTGTGTGTGTGTGTGTGTGTGTGTGTGTGTGTGTGTGTGTGTGCTTGAGGGATGTGGCAGTTGCCTTGAGCAGATCACAACACTAGAGAAGAACAAAGAGGTGCATAACAAAGGGTTAAGTAGCAACAAGGTGCTAATTCATGCTGATTCTGTACTATTCTGCCATCTAATAATACCAATCGTGAAAATAGAATACTGATACAATATTGATCCAAAGCTGGAGAAAAACCCAACTGTCTTTTCTCAAGAAAGAATATTCACACGGGTGCTATGCATCTAACTGTTCTCTTCTAGAGACTGCTTACTGAGTATTGATATATTATAGAGGGTTTCTATTGCACTTCAGATTCCTTAATGGATGTTGAGTGCTTTTTGTTTAATCTACCAAATGAAAGATAATTTATGCTTATTTGTATAATAACTAAGAAACTATCAAATATTTATTATTGGATTTAAGCAACAAAAATGGCAAGAAGAAACAACAGTGAATCTATTTTTTTTTTAAAGAAAAATGCAATTAAGTCTTTAGGGGAATAAGAATTTTCAGAACTATTATAAATAGAAGGGCCCATCTCAGCTTGATTACTTCAAAACAGCTTCCTGCAGCCTCCCACCAAGTAGATAAGCAATTAGAATAATCACAGAAGATACTTGCTGTTCAAACTTGTGACTTTTCCTTTTGGCAATGCTCCTCAGCTATTCCAGTTGTACACACACACACACACACACACACACACACACACACACACACACACACGCACGCACATATTTAATGGAGTTTTATTTGGTAAAAGGCAAAATGCCTGAGACTGACTTTGTGTTTTGTCTCAAGGTTAACTAAAGGGCACCGAACGAGTAAAGCTGTGCTGAAAAGAACAGTGGCCAAGGCAAGGATATTCTTATACCACAAACAGTCATGCAGATGGAAGTCTGGCCAACAAAACCATAAAGCATCATGTCTCACTGTGACTCAATCTGTCAGCTCAAGTACAAGGTGACTCAGGAGAGGGAGGACTGTGTTTTGTTTTGAGATAAGTATTCAAAATTTCTAGTATATTCATGCTTGTTACATAGTGCTGATATAAAAGATTAAAAATTATTTTTGGCATTTAATAATTGCAAAGCCAGGTGTTAATTTCTAAATTTAAAGGAAATGAGAGACACAAAGCAAAGGGAGCGAGAGAAAACCTAGAGATTAACAGTATCTGCCTGAGTCTGTACTTTTGTTTGTAATATCTCTATGATATTTCTACAACAGATGTTAGTGAGTTGATTCAGTATGCAAGGAAATTGACTTTAAAAAAATAATAAGACAATAGCATATCCTTTGCAAAGCAGTCATATGATTTTCTTCTGTCTGATTTTTGAGCATATAATTCTAAGTTTCTGCTTTGTTCTCTGGGCTTATATTTTTAGACCTTCTAAGTTAGCAGAATCTTAAAAACACAAGGGTTGCAGAAGAGAATGTCAAATAATTTTGTTCAGACTTCCTTATAATGACATGCATTTTTAATACCTTGCCTTCTGTCCATCCTGTTCCTGTTTCCATAGCCTTGAGGATGCAAGTTCTTCTGCATTCCCAAATGCTTCCTTCCTTTTGTCTCCAGTTAAAGACATTTACCACTTTCTGGGAAGGATTTCAACTTCAACTTTTCATGAAATACGATGAGAGGTCAGCAGACACACACAGCAAAACCACATAAAATAAATCCCAATTATGAAAGAACAAATAAGAGGCTAGACATTGTTTTCATGATTTAGGATTAACAAATATCTGGTTTTTCTATTTGAATGAAATATAGAATATTTGAACACACACACACACGCACACAAAATCAAAATAGTGACAAGAACAAGGACCTAAAAATATTATAATTGTAAATTATGGTATAACTGGATACATTGAGAGAAGCAAGAAAAGTGGAGAATCATTATAGCCACGAATTTTAATGTCTAAAGTCATTGTTATATTGGAATATAACTCACCTAGTAAAGATGATTGCAAATGTTGCTATCATTCATGACTGCTATACTAGGAAAATAATACAAATGATTAAATATACAATTTACCACTGATACTGTGCCATGATGTTGCACATGGTATGGACTGGAAGAGGTCAGGTGAACAAATAATCCACATAAATACATAAGCTTATTATCATTTGAAATATAAAGGGAAATGTTTTATTCTCATTTGAAAGTTGGTTGCTTTTTCAGAATAATCAATATCATGTACTGTTGGTATGGTTGACTGAGCTGTATTCCTCTGCTCATCCACATATTGAATTCCTCACCTTCATTGCCCAGAACATAGCTGTCTTTGAAGACATGTCCATAAAGAAGCAATGAACTCAGAAGGTGGCGATTGGGGTGATCCAATATCTAATATGGTGGCTGTCCTATCAAGAGAAAGACATTTAGATATAGATACACACACAGAGGAGAGGCCACATAAAAAGACAAATAGACAACATTAACAATAAAACAGCAAGAACATGAACAAGTGAAAAGTCAAAGATAGAGATGTCTCGGGGATGCCATCCATATTCACTCCTTTTATGGAGGATATCTAGGTCTCCTGAATTGCGAGATACGTTTTTTCTTGTTTAAACCATCTGCTCCGTGATGATTTGTTTTGAAAATATTAAAAACTGTATGTCAGGACATTTTTAAAATATGAAATCATTATCAAGAATGGAAATCTGGAGACAATGAAGAATGAAGTTTCCTCTGATGACCAGGAAGAACTTCTTTCTGATTTCATCTGGCACGAGTTCACTGGATGAAGAAGCTTAATGAGGGTTCATTCTTTGGTTTTGTTCCAAAGAAGTTTCTAAGATGGGATAGTGGGGAATATGAATGGTTTATTGAGGAAAATACACACAAGAACGTCCCAGACATTTGGATGAGAGCATGGGTGGAAAGAGGCTGACTGTTTTGTGATAGTACACATTACATGATTGATTAGAGTTGCCTATTTTGAGCTAGAGGCTTACCCAGAGTTAAATGATATATTTTCTCTTATTTCCAATGCCTTTTGCGTATTAACCATTATGTACATTTGTCATTAATACAGACATCTTGGAGTTAATCTCCCCAGTCTTCATTTGACCACATAAAGTTGACAAATAAATGGCAATTATGATACATATTAAGAATACATTTGAATAGTATGTATCTTAGGATTATTTCGTGAGTGGAGAAGAAAGAGGCATTCTATTGTTACTGGTAGCTAGTAGAACAGTTCCTTTATCACAGTGATAGAAAGATGCAAGATTATTAGTTGACACCATGGATATTTTAAGAGTTGATCTTTGTTCTTTCAGGATTTATGTCTCACAAAGTCTTTGATATTTAATGAAGAGCAAAATATGACACCTTTTTGTCTTAGTAATCATTTTCTGGAGCCCACTGGAGAAAATGTAATATATGGATCAGTCAATTCACTCATATTACTACATCTTTAGCAGACATGGGTTGATTTTGTTGGCTATTGAATACATAGCCCAGAGACATGCATGCCATTCTTTCTTTTTCTTTTTCTTTTCTTTTCTTTTCTTTTCTTTTCTTTTCTTTTCTTTTCTTTTCTTTTCTTTCTTTTTTTTTTTTTTTTTTTTTTTTGAACTTTGCTTAAAATCAATCACACAATAGCTCTAGGTCTGTCACTGAAGAATAGCTCTGAGTATGATCTGGGCACAATCTCTTGTTTTGGAACTGTGCAAAAGGACCTTCGTCAGATGGACAGAGATGGCAAAGCATCAGAAATAGCTCTGTTCTGGGACCACTCTGTCAACTCTGATGCTGACAGACGAGGATCCTCCGCTACTATTTAGGCAGCATTCGGGGTAGAAGAAGGAAGCATTGTAACTTGATTAAGCGTTAAGATATGAGTTCTGGTGGAACGCTCTGTTCAGGTCATCACTGTGTCCCTTTACAGGAGACAATTATTGGCTAATCAATATTCTAAGTACCACCCTCCCAATCTTTTCTATGTTCAGTGCTAGTTTTAACCCTGTATTTACAACCGGGGACCTATTTTTTCATTGGGAGTATTTTGAAATTAGAAATCTTGAGAGGACATATAAAGTAACTTAGGATCAAACCATATAAAACACCAGACAGTTTTCATATATTCTGTAGTATGTACTATTTTTCAAATGTAGTCTCTATTTTGAACACTGGATTAAATATAGTTGATATTGATGAGCATATATTTTTCTGTCCTAACATTACTTGCCACAAATTAATCTGTTGCATTAATTGTATGTTGTATTAATTGTATGTCCTTTCCCCCACAAGTTTCAGATTACCTTGTTTTTCCTTTTCTTTTTTCAAATCATTCTTGTCATCACTTTGCACATGGTTGGTACAAAGGCTGAAAATGGTAAGGTAATTTACTTTCAGTTTCTTGGAAATCTGCACTCTGTCAACTTCAAGTTACAAACTATAGCGCATGCGGGAGCATATGTTGCTGCTCCTTATGATTAATAGGGAGGAGACTGTGCTTCATGACCTCTCCACAAGGCTTCCGGCTCTACAGTCCTAGGATCTTAATTCTGATGAATAGCCCTCATGCTCACTAGAACTAATCTATTCCCTTATTCTTTGGTGTAAGATGTAAGACAAAAAAAAAAAAAAATTCTCATGCAAACATATATTTTCCCTCACACACAGATTTGTTTTGAATGAGATCCATTTCTGGTAAGCATTACTGTATTCTTATTTATTTCCTAGTATGGATTGATACAATAGCCTCTCTCGATTTCATAGTTGTTGGAAACCCCTACAGGGATTTTTGACTTGGGGGAAAAACACTGTGTACAAGTTTCTTGCAGCGTCATGAATGGCAAGTTTGTACTGCACAAGGTGGCCGAGGTTCTTGTAAACACCCATTCTGGGCATCCGCTCCCTGCATGCCCCAAAACAGTTGGCGATATTCAGATTTTTTAACCAAGACTAATTAATTCAGTTGCATATTTCCCAATAGAGCTCTGTGACTAAGGTGTGAATGAAAAAATTAATTAACAAAGTGACTTTGTGTAGTCTTCATTGTTAAATTAATCATTTTACTTCTAATACTTAAATTCTTAGTACATAGGAAGGACAACAGTATTGTGAGAGTTTAACTGGGTAAGGTGAGGAAACACTTTACGATTTTTGTTACTGTTGCTGCTAAGCTGTGTAGGAAGGCTAGCAAGGGTGTGCTTTAAAATGGGATTTCTCTCTTACTGGAGCCAGCTGCATGGTTGCAATTTCATGTACCATCCTGTTCCAAACACTGACCTGGTGTTTCTTTTCACAATGTGTCTCTCATCTTCAAACCTTGCAGAAGGCTTCTATTACTGTGGAGAAGCTGGTTACGGTCTGGGATAGAAGTGATTTCTATCTTTGCTACTCAAAACTTGATTTCTCGTACTCTTCAGACCAGAGTGGGAAATCCAGGGCTCATCTTTAGCTTACCAAAATCTAAAGTATCAGGAAAGGTAAATATATGTATGTATATTTACTCCTTCTGAAAAATTGTCAAGGCAACAACCGAAATTTATTGTAACAGAATGGAAGCAAACAAAAATAAACACCAGCTCTTATTAGTATTTTATGAAGAACAATAATAGCAAAACTGTAATTCTTAGTATTCTACTCTGTTACATGAGGTAAAAAAACAAATCTCTGTTTAAAGGAAAACCATGCAATTTATTCTTTTTTTTTATTAGATATTTTCTTTATTTACATTTCAAATGCTATCCTGAAAGTTCCCTATACCATCCCCCCCCACCCCTGCTCCCCTACCCACTGACTCCCACTTCATGGCCCTGACATTCCCCTGTGCTGGGTCATATAAAGTTTGCAAGACCAAGGGGCCTCTCTTCCCAATGATGGCCGAATAGGCCATCTTCTGCTACATATGCAGCTAGAGACTTGAGCTCAGGGGGTACTGGTTAGTTCATATTGTTGTTCCACCTACAGGGTTGTAGACCCCTTCAGCTCCTTGGGCACTTTCTTTAGCTCCTCCATTGGGGACCCTGTGTTGCATCCAATAGCTGACTCTGAGCATCCACTTCTGTGTTTGCCAGGTACTGGCATAGTCTCACACAAGGCCGCTATATCAGGGTCCCTTCAGCAAAATCTTGCTGGCATGGGCAATAGTGTCTGGGTTTGGTGGCTGATGATAGGATGGATTCCCAGGTGGGATAGTCTCTGGATAGTCCATCCTTTCATCTTAGCTCCAAACTTTGTCTCTGTAACTCCTTTCATGGGTATTTTGTACCCTATTCTAAGGAGGAATGAAGTATCCACACGTTGGTCTTCCTTCTTGGTTTTCTTGTGTTTTGCAAATTGTATCTTGGGTATTCTAAGTTTCTGGGCTAATATCCTCTTATCAGTGAATGTATATCTAGTAACTTCTTTTGTAATTGGGTTACCTCACTCAGTATGATATCCTCCAGATACATCCATTTGCCCAAGAATTTCATAAATTCATTGTTTTTAATAGCTGAGTAGTACTCCATTGTGTAAATGTACCACATTTTCTGTATCCATTCCTCTATTGAGGGACATCTGGGTTCTTTCCAGCTTCTGGCTATTATAAATAAGGCTGCCATGTACATAGTGGAACATGTGTCCTTATTACCATTTGGAACATCTTCTGGGTATATGTCCAGGATAGGTATTACTGGATCTTCTGGTAGTACTATGTCCAATTTTCTGAGGAACCGCATGCAATTCATTCTTAGGCAATGCAGTTCCCACTATTCATATCTCTCCTCTGTTTACACTGCACACTCTCCATAGAGACAGGACTGTGGGTCATATTTATGCTGAGCTAAAGCCAATTTTCTTTAATGCGAACTTGAAAAAGAGATATAAAGAGGGTTGATCTACAGGACTGTTTAATCATAGGAGACATAGGATACACTCTTATCTTTTTCTCCCCTATTTTCTTTTTAACTTATTCTGATTACAGCTCCACTCCCTCTTTTCCTCCCAGTCTCACCCTTACACCATCTCCCCTAGTAACCTTGGAGAAGGAGAGGCATCTCATGGATACCTATAAACCCCGATAAATCAGGAATACACTCAATACTAAACCCTCCAGAAGTCAGAGTTACTGTTTTGAATTATAAATTCTACAGGCCTGAGTTAAAGGACAGTAGAAGATAGACCTTGATAAAAGGTGGTCCTTCCACATGGTTGTATATGTCTTCTTCAAACATTTTCTAGTAAATGTCCTCAAAGTTTGTGCTCTGATGTCTCCAGAATTTGCTGCCCCCTGAAGACACATGTGATCTTTAGTTTGTAGCTGTGATGCTCTGTATTCTTTTTGAGCAACAGACTCATTAAAATTATTCTGTTCCCAAGGGCAAATAATAGGGAATCCTATTTGTAAACAAAGGTTTGGGGCAAGAAAAGCTTGACCAGAATAATTCTTGACTATTGTGGTGGTGATTTTAGAAATTAAACTGTGTTTGAAAATTTCTGAGATTTTATAGTAATATACAGTAGAAACTGGCAAAAATCTAAAGTGAAAATTGTTGTAATGACATTTATTCTTCAAAAATGTTTTCTTCAGCAATGAATGCAGACAAATATCTGTGGTCTTGATTCTTGTTCACTGACAAAGGGGACATTAGTTTTTCAAATTATCATGATATTTGTAATAATAGGATTATCGATAATGTTTACTAACATTCTTTATGTCTATCTTCTGGATTTCAGTATTTAATAATTTTCGCTACTTAACAATAACAGACACGTCGCTACTATAGCACGAGAAAGGTCTATAGAGCTACAGGCAAGTTCAGACTACATGGAAAGTCCCAGTGTCAAAAACCAAACCAAACCAACCAAACAACCAAAACCATGACAAAGTTCTTTAAAAGTAAAAGGACCAATTTATATGAAATAATACAGATATTATATTCCATATATTTTAATCTAACGTTTAAAGGCATTTATATTAATTACCTTCCCATTCCTGTGCTAGATCACTCTGACAAGAAAGTAACTTATGTATTGAGGAGTTTATTTTGGCTTATAGTTCTGGAGAAGTGGAGTCCATCATAGCTTGTAGTGCATAACAAAAGGCCACCAAGGCATGCTCATTGATGACAATCTCATCCCTCTACAGCAGTGGTTCTCAGCCTCCCCAATGTTGCTACTCTTTAATATGGTTCCTTGTGTTGTGATGCCCCCCCACCCCACCCTGCCAAATCATTTCTGCTTAGTGACTGCCATTTTGCTACTGTTGTAGGTGCCATGACTTTCCCTAAGTGATACCAGCTGAAGAACAAGTATACAATCACAGCAGACTAAGGGGGGAATTTATATCCAAACAACAACAGTATTGTTACAACTTAGATACATACATCCATTTGTATATTTTGAAGCAGTGTGAAAGATACAGACATGAAGATACACACAATTGTTCTTCATAGTACCATCGATAGACCTTTAAAGGTTAGCCTGAAAGACATTGTAAAACTCCAAGAGACCATGAAGCTGGTATTTGAATAACATTTGCTATGCTTGTTTTACTGAACAAATACCTCTTGTTTTTCTTAAAAATAGCCAGTGCTGGGACTCAAGCAATACTTCAGTCACATTATGCTGAGTGGTTTAGGGATGGACATGTCCTCAGTATAATTCAGAATTTATTTAAAATGTGTTATATGTTAATGTTTATTCTAGGTTCATTTCTGTGGCTGTGACAAAATATCCCAACACTAAGCCCCTTAGGGGAGAAAGGGTTTATTCTGCTTACAGTTCCAGACAGCAGCCCCTCATTGTGAAGTCAAAGCAAGAGTTTGAAGGGTCCCAGCCCCACCAAGGGCAGAGAAGGAACAAACCAATGGATCTTTGCTTGCTCTCTTTGTGCTTGTGTTTCCTCTTCTCTTTTATATGAATGCCACCCACTCTCACAGCAGGTCTTCCTGCCTCAGTTTACAGTTAAGGCAACCCCTTTAGATATGGGCACATCTCAATCTGATCCAGGTATTTCCCCATCAAGACCCTCCCTCTCTCTATGTGATTCTATGTTGTGTCAAGTTGACAGCTCAAACTAACCATCACGGTATTTAATGCATTTTGGGTGGTGCATTTTAACTGCCTTTATTTTTGTGTCCTGAAAACACTAATTTTGTTTAGCCTTCAGGGAATGTGTATATCCGTCAAAGAAATGACTACATCCTTAGGTATAGAAGTTGAAAAAAAATTCTCAAAAAGTCTCAAATACTATCAAGGCTAATGTTTATGACTAGGAAATACTAAAACTCTGTGTTTCATTTTTAAACATTGTTATAGTTCAAGCACAGGTACCTCATATATAAACGTAACAATCATGTGCCTGTTATACTTAATATCTCTTAGGATTTTGTCCTTGAAGTTTGTATAGTCTGTCTGGAAAGCTAAGCTATTAGCTTCTTCCTTGTTCACAGACTGACTATACTGGGTTCTTTGGGCTCATTAATATTGGACAAAGACTCATGAAAGATAAATACACACACACACACACACACACACACACACACACACACACACACACACCCGATAAGATTAAGAGATTTCTAGAACTAAAATAGATATACAAGTGGAAAGATAATGAACTTAAAAGTCTAAGAATATCTGCTTCAGTAGAAGTTGAATAATGAAAATGGGGACTGGGCGTTAAAAGTATATCAAGTATAACAAGAAGAAATAGCCTTCTTAAACAAAGGAATTTGCTTTCGAAAATCCATGGACACATGGCTTCTCTGATAGAATCCTGGAGCTTGCCCAACTGCTTTACTGTGTGTGACATTTATAGATGTTAGTAATGGGAGAAAAGCATTGCTGTGAGTTTGAGGCACATTTGCATATTGATGTACTTGTATTTAGTTTGCTTTTATGCATTTCTCTGTGCATGATTTTTCTTTAAGTATGTCAGGTCAAGGACAATCCCAAATGACCAGAAATCAAGAAAATAAATATCTATTTTCGGTTGGTTCTTCATTATTTTGCCTTGTTCTCAAATGCCAGGTCGACTCATGATGGACTCATCAGAAATAACTGGAGGTGGGATCGAGCAATGTCATCACCAATAGGTTGTGCAGCAACAATTACTTGGAGCAACAGAGAACCACGGGACAGCAGAGACCATATCTCCAACCATTGATTGCCCTTCAGGTGAGTGCCTTGTCACAGTGGGGTGTGGAACTGCAATAGCTCTTCTGGTCTTTGAAGGCACTGCCAAGCAGGAACTCTTTGGCTGTTGTTTGTTGGCCATCCTACAGTATCGATTGCTTCCCCTGTTCCAGGCTTTTGTAAGCACTGAAAAGCATTTGCCTCCCCTGCTCATCCTGCAGCTTTTGGTTCCTATGTGAGATTTTAACAGCTACGATGAACACTTACCCTGCAAGGTCTGGGATGAACACTTTCCCTGCTAGGGCTGGGAAAGCTCTACAGTTCAACTGCATTACCCATGTTGTTCTAGGGTCTACTAAGTGATCTGTGGAGTGCAAACAGGTGGCATATTTTCAAAGCTCCTTAAAGATTTCAATTTTAAACTCATTCAAATTCTATGAAGTTACTATCAAACCAGTAGCCCAAACTTTTGAATCCTGAGCCACACAACTTAAGGGTCTTTCAGAAAAATAATAAAAAGTTGGAAATTCAAATTTACACATCAGCTATTCTTCTATATTGGGGATTATAATGACTTAAAAGTTTTTTTTTTGAGACAGGGTTTCTCTGTATAGCCCTGGCTATCCTGCAACTCACTTTGTAGACCAGGCTGGCCTTGAACTCAGAAATCCGCCTGTCTCTGCCTCCCAAGTGCTGGGATTAAAGGCGTGCACCACCACCGCCTGGCAAATTATAAGTTTAAAAACCAGGAAATTATTAAACTTAGACACCCCCCATTTTTTGTTTACATTTTTTATTAAATAATTTCAATCACTCCTCTATATTATAGTAACCTACAACATTTTCTATAAAGAAATCATGATAGCTTGGAAAGTTTATTTTAGATTCAAACTCATCATTGAAAAGTTTACAAAATTTAAAAAGTTATGGTTACATTTAGAAACTGTGCGCATATAGACAAAACTTCCACATAGTGTTTTATAAATCTGAGTGTTGTAAAAATATTTGTGTTTTTGTTATTTCCAATACACATCTGTGCTTCACAAGAACAGAATCTCTGATGAGTTGCATTGTATGCTGTATGTGTATGTGTTTACTTAAGTAGTATTACATCACTTTCTCCCTTACCTTTCCCCTCTCCAGCCATTCCCAGGTATTTTTCTCCAACTCCTCCCATATATCCTTACTCTCAAATCGATAGTCTATTTTTCTTTGATTATTATAGTCACAGGTATATGCGTATGTATGCATAAAGACATAAATATAACCTACAGAGTCTATTTTTATTGTTTGTGTATTTGTGGTTTTAGGGCTGACCCCTTTGTATTAGATAAGCAATAAGGGGGATTATCCCTGGAAGATACTCGTTCTTCTTCTCCCTGTAGTATTAGCTACCTGCAGTTCTTTGTGTAGGGGTAGGACCCCCATGAAATGTGTTCTTTTTGCATCAACATGTTTGTTGATGTTATCACTGTACCGATCTTGTTTATGCGGGCACTTCCTGAGGAGACTACAAAACAGCAAATTTTGGTGGGATTCTGCTTCTTATAGTCTTTAAGTTCTCTCTTTAAATATGTTCCCTGAATCATAGATGCAAGAGCTATAATGTAGATGTAACCACTTGGGCTGAGTTCTCCATAATGCATTGATTTCTGTATCGTGTCTAGTTGTGTTTTTGTGGTTTTTTTTGGATGGTCTCCATTTGCTGAAAAGAGAAACTTCTTTGATGAGGGGCGATAGCTACACTTATCTGTATGTACGAGGAAACATTTTAGAATATTGTAAGGAATTGTGTTGGTTTATCAAAATAGTGGTAGTACATTCTTTATTATGACCCTTCCAACCCTGGAAAGTTGGCTAGGTCTCCAGTAGCCATTGGTTGCCTACAACTTATGAGTCCCAGGTGGTACACCTTTAGGAATCTTGCCTTACTGGTCACGGTTTTGCTTAACAGAAGTTTCTGCTTGGTAAACCTATTAACCTATTCTCTCCCTTGGTAGCTTTCATAGTATTTTCTGGTACCATGAAAGCTCTCCTGCAGGAAGATGGGTTTCAGAAGAAAGAAACAGAATGCCAAGTTTGTAGTTTTCATACCACAGCTTCAAAACTCTCAGCTGATTATATACATACAACTAGCTAATACTTTGCTTAGAATTCGAAAGAACTAAATTTTGGGAGAATTTTCTTTAGACTTACTCGTGCTGTATATTTGGCATTGTTTTTCTTCTAACTCTCTCTTCCTCTGGGTGCCAGATATCACAGGACACATTTGTCTTACTATATGATTTCTGGCTTTAAACATTGGTGTCATAGTGCCAAGAAAGACAGTGTAATGGGAAACAGAATGGTTGCTGGATCTGAGGCCCACAAGAAAGGAGAAAGCAATAACTTCATCATACATTAATGTGACTGCCAACCACATGAGCATACTCTACTGAAATCAAACACATGAGATTTTCCTAAAGCTGTGCTAATTTTTCTAAAACGGACTGTCTCCAGCAGTAAACTTTTTTATTGCTTGCAGTTGTTTGTTTGGGTATTTGAAGCTTTATGCTGGTGGAAATGGCTTATCTCCATTTTATGTGGTCATCTGGTTTATTTTGACTTGGGCTCAAAGGGAGAAGGTGGTCTCATTGTCATTATTGGGGGCAGTTATTGTCCTACTGAGACACTAGATATCTTCTACATGAACTTTTTTCCTTTGTAAGGTAGTCCGTTTGCTGTGACCCTTCTTTCCTGATGTCTTTTCTCTCTTCAGACTACCCCGACTTCTTTATATGGGAACTAGATTCTGGAAATAGGCGCAGAAGTTACATGTCTTCTTCAGGTCTATGGTTAAGACTTTATATCTGAAGTAGTCTGCTGGCAAAGACAAGTCGTACACCAGTCTAGTTCTGAAGATAAGTAAATAGCCTCCACTTCCTCATGAGAGAAGCTGCAGATATATTTCAAAGGAACATGTCTAAAGGAAGGAATTGCTTATGTTGTTAGTTTTTAACAGTGTACAATAGCCTGCTCAGTTTCCTCTTATATGGGTTCAACAATATCTACAACGACTCCAATGCCTCCTGAGCTTAGAAGTGTTATAACCAGAGTAAACTTGCCTTAATATTGACATATACTATATATCTGTATTTGAAATTATATCTTTAGGATGGTCATGTGGCTTTATTTTAGAGTCATAAAATAACCTTGGAAAGATAAGTTTCTTAAGCATGGATGTGTACCTGTACCCAAATACTAACAAGATCCCCACTTAGTCACTCCAGAATTAAATGGTCCATTTCATCTCTTACCCACCCCATATCAAAATTAGCATTTAGGGTTGTTGATTCAATCTTTAAAAATGTACTGTAAGTTTGTCAGCTTGTTTAGCACTAGCATGTTGTTCTAGGATATTAGACTCTCCCATTAGAACTATTACAACATAATCATTTATGATTACCCCAGTTTTCTTCTTGTCTTTTATCATTTACAAGTAATGATACCTGTGTTAGCCCTGTTGTGTCTAGAAGGCATCGATTACTTGGAGGCCTATATCCCCTCTGGCTCCTAACACTATTTCTGCCCCCTCTTCAATCGATCTATAGAATTCCCTAAGCCCTAAGGGGAGGGATTTGTTGGCTATGCACTATTTAGGGCTGAGTGTTCCAAGGTCTCTTACTCTTTGCCTATTGTTTGGCATTCAGTCTCTGTTTGCTTGACTATGGGAACTTTTGACGTTAATGTATTTTGCACTATGATACGGCCTTGATAATGTGAAGAAAAGAAGTAGAAAGTTAGATATTAAGTGCTAAGTTGACACCCAAATAATAAGTATAATGGAGTTTGGTATCTTGTTTCTAGAGAGCTGCTTAGGCTAGACAATGAAATTCAGATTAAGAATCCCTATAAAGGAGCCCCAAGCAACCATAGCATGAGACTATGGCGATAAAGACTGAGTTTCCAAGATAATAGAGATGCCAGGGCAATGAAACATCTACAGAAAGCCTTCAAGAATGGCATGAAAGCTATTCTAGTCATAGAAAAGGCAAAAATAGAAACCATTTGGATACCCTCTACCTGGTAAAGTAGTCAATCTAATACCATCACATTCTTGGAAGAATTACGGAAATTAGTGTAACCATCAAGGTGTGTAAACGACTAGAGGTGGTCATTCATTCCCACTAGATCTCCCGTTAACTCTTCTCTTTGGTCTGCAGAAGACAGATGGATCATGGATAACGACAATTGCCTATAATAAACTTAATCAAGTAGTGACTCCAACTGCAGTTTTCTCTCTCAGATGCTGTTTTCTTCTTCACCCGATTAACACATTTCCTGTATATAGTATGCAGTGGTACCCAGATACTGAGCTAGCAAATGTTCTTTCCTTGATACCAGTCCATAAAGACCAGCAGAAGCAATTTGCTTTCAGCTGGGAAGGCCATCAGTATACTTTACTGTTTTACTTTAAGGGTACATTAATTCTTCATCCTTTTGTCACAGCATCATTTGAAATGTTCCTGACGACCTGTCTGTTAAATAAACTATCACACTAGACCCCTACATTGATGACATTTCACAGGTTGAGACAAGTGATCAGGAGCTAATAAAAACTGTATGTGTTCCTAAAGTTCCACAACTCGTTGGCTAGAAAATGTTGTGATGATTAATGTTTATTGTTAAAATGACATGATGTAGAATCTTGTAGGAAACAAACCTCTAAGTCCACATGTGAGGGATTATTTAGACTAGGTTAGTCTTTGGTTATCCTTATGAGGAATTATCTTGATTAGGTTAATTAAGGTAAGAATATCCACCCTCAAGGAGGGCTGCTATTCTCTGGATTTGGATCCTGGAAGGCCTGGAAGGCACAAAAAGAAGGAAGCTATTGGAGCATGAGCTGTCATTGTTTTCTGCTTCCTGACTGTCTCCAGCTTCTGGCACCAGGACTCTGCACCTAAATAAAACCCCAAGTTGGTTATCTTCTATCTATCTATCTATCTATCTATCTATCTATCTATCTATCTATCTATCTATCTATCTATCTATCTATCCATACACATAGCCACACACTTGAGGAAACATATATTGCTAAAAAATATTACCCAGTCTGTAGTATTTTGCTACAGTAATAGAAAATATACTGAAGTCAAAGAATAGATTGAAACAACAAACCCAGGCAGAGATAACACAAATGAGGACCAACCAGTTCCTGTGCTTTGGAAAAGATGCAATTGACAAGTAAGTAGTAGATTTAACAGTGAAAAATGTCTAAAAGCTTTAAAATGTGCTATGAATACTGCTCAGCACACAATGTTCTTACCATTCAGCTATACTTATGATATGACATCTCCAGATATCTATTAGCTGTGACAACTCATTTCTTAGTCACCATTAGAGGTGATTCCTGAATGAGCCCTTAGAAAATGAGTAGCGAAAGTATCAGTCCATGCTAGGTAAGCACTTTATAAACACACACACACACACACACACACACACACACACACACACACACTCACACACTCAGTATACACACACATATACATAGACATTCACCACACACACACACTTACCACAAATACACACTCAGTATAAACACACACATACATAGATATTCACCACATACACACACACACTCAGTATACACTTACATATACATAGACATTCACCACACACACACACACACACACACACACACACTCAGTATACACACACATATACATAGACATTCACCACACACACACACACACACATACACAAACACACACACTCAGTATACACACACATATACATAGACATTCACCACACACACACACACACACACACACACACACACACACACANCACACACACACACACACACACACACACACACACACACACACCCTACTTAGTGTATCACCCTAATCTTCTGTTACTATTGTCTGCTGATTGTGGAGGAAATACATAATATTTTATTCTTTATATTTTTGAGCCAAAGGCAGGGCTTCTACTTTCATTAAAGATTTATTAAACTCAAAACTAAGGAAATTGAATGTAAGGAAAATAATAACTAGCATTCTCTTTAGGCCTTCTGCATTAAAATAGCATTAAGAAGGATGAAAACAAAGAAAATTTAATTTGTTTCCCTGATTTTTCACTCCTTTATTCCCACTATTCTGTCTTCTATTTATTCCCACTAGAGTGAGATCGGGTTTTCTCTTAACTCTCAAATTCCCTCACTTTGGTTGGTTTAAGTGATACCCACAGGGGACATTTTTCAAAGTGGTATGCCAGGATTTAGCTGTGGGAGGCCCATTAATACACCACATAGAATTTTACTCCCTATAATGACATTTAAAGAGAGCTATTTGTTTTGACTGTGTTCTTTGTGTATGCCTGAAGGTTACCATAGTAAAACCCCCTTGGCAAAGGTGCCATCAGAAGGCCCTGGGTTATAATGGCAGTGGGTAAGGAAGAGGGCAATTCTAAAGTATTTCATGAGTGAAGTCCTGGTAAAAAACAGGGTCTCTGGGGTCTGCTTTACTCTCATTTCGATTTCCTTTTCTGGGAGTGGAGAACAAATGGCCCCTGTTCCCAAGTCCTTTCTCAAAAGCATCAAGATCCTCCCCTTTCTGATTCTTGCTGCAGTGTCTACTTTAACATATTATTAGGTCATTTTCTTTCCATGAATATTTAGTTCCTTGGTTGTGGTTGCAAATGGCCTTGAGATTTCAAGCTTTATAAGCAGCTAGTAAGCATGGAATTCGTAGTTGGCTGTTTCTGCACTTAGATTCTTAAGTCACTACTTCCGATTGGTTGTGTGAACTTGGGCAAGTCACCGAACTTCTCTGAGCTTTGCTTTTTCTCATCTTTTAAAATAGAACAGTCCACATTCTAGGGGATTGTCATAAGAGCTATTTGAGATGAAGAGAACCTTTCTAAAATAGTCCCTGGCCCACAGAAAGCAGAAAAATGTTAGCTTCTCATATATTTTTAAACTTGTTCTCAGTTTGTATAAAATAACCAAAGAAGTTGCATGTTCTCTTTTATTACAAAAATATTTCATATAGTTCTCTAAAGACAAGAAAATTATAATGCTGATGGCTGCTGTAGATAGCAGCTAAGTGGGTTTCATTCAGCCCTGCGTGAACGGCTGTGTCTGAAGTCTATCAAGTACATCCAAAAAAACGTAACATCCTCTTCCATTGTGGCTGAATGTTCGCATTATGTCCTGATGATTCATGCATTGGAGAGGGAAATTGAATTAACTGAGGAGGGAAATAAAAAATTTAAGAATAAGTTTAACAAGATCAATTCTTTTATAATTGGAGCGTTTGCTCTCAGCCTTGAAAAATAGCATTTAAAAAGGTGTTCATGGTCTGTGACTATCATTTGTAAAGTGAAAACTAAGTTTGGTGCCCGAAGGCTCAATGAAAATGGTGTCTTTGAAGGGACTTTTTCGTTTTACAGACATGGCAGCTTTATAGCATGCTGTCCCCTGGGCTGCTATTTTTGTGGCTGTCCTGCTTTAAATTAAATATGGAAGCACATCGCATGGCCATGTTCTTACTTTTACATTATCCCTGTAAAATTGTAATCATTTTATATATCAAATAATATGGAGCAGCTTATTAATTAAATCTCAGAAGTTTAACAAGACCCATGTTACTACTTGTTACATATGTAACTTTAAACTAACATTTCTCAGCTTCCATTTCTTCATCTATCAAAGGAGACGATAATTCATTTCTTAAGTATTTTTAGGAAGTGCAAATATTTGTTAAAATTTTCTTACAAGACAGTGTGACTCCACCTTATAGACTTCAAAACTAAGCCCTCGTGTGTAATACCTGCCAAATTGATGTCCTCAGTAGCCCCAGTCCATATGAGTGGTTTCTTTGATAAATTTCAATGTGAGTAGCATTTCACAAGGGTCACAGGAATGAAGATAATCTTTTAGGAAGGATAAAAGCCATCAGCAAAAACCACAAGTCCCAGGAGAATCTTTCAGAAAGTTTGGGGGTCATTGTCTTTTGCCTTTTGGTGAAACCCTAGCCTGAAGGATGGATATATATATATATATATATATATATATATATATATATATATATATATATATTTAGAGTTGGCACGGAGAGGTCACAAGACAAAGAAGAGACTTCCTGAAGAATGAGGAGAGGAAAAGGCCCAGTATCCTGATCCATCAGTATCCTAGCTAGAGTAGTCTTCCAGCCCTTTCCATCAAAAGCCCATCTACATAAGCCTCATCAGCTCCCTGACATTGCTTCATTGTAGGTACTAATAGGATCAACATTGGAACTGCAGAGAAAATACTAAGCAACATACAGTGTTGTTTGAAATGATGGGACGGCTGTTGTAATAACCGTGTATTACATATATCGACAAAGCAGCTGGTGCTTTGCATGAATTCATTCTTTTCATTTATTTTTTTCTTCTTTACATCTCACGATGCCTCGTAGTTAGGAAACTCGCCATACTCTGCCTAGGTGTTTTCTACCAGAGATTGCTTATTCTTACAGCTTCAAGTATGGTGTTCAAGGTTTTGTCACTTATTTGTCTATTCACTCCTTTTATCCATTTGTGGAGCTGCAGATCTATCAGCTGAGTGAATGTTTACTTTTGTAAGCTTTTCAGTGAATTCATAACATTCTCTTTAAGGGTTTCAGTGACTGCCTGTGTAATAGAACATTCTTCTGTTTCATTCTTTCTGTTTCAACATTTTATAGGCAGGTATTATTTCTGTTACCTGTAAGCACACTTTACTGTCAGGTGATCTTACCAGCTCAAAACAACAGCTCTTTTCTGTGTGCATATTTTAGGTTGGTACATCAACTTCTTCTGACTTCTGTCTTCCAAATATTTCATATTCCCCCAAGCTTTTCCATTGGTTCTAAATCATCTGTGAATCTTTTTCTAGTGTTCTTGTAGATTTTCTTCATCTCTGTATTTCTATATGACTGATATATAACTTATGCATCTTTTAATGACTAACTTTGACTGTTATTTTAATTAAATTATGAAGTGACTAGAAGAATTAACAAAGCAGATGTCTAGGTATGCTGTGTACCTCGCTACCGTCTCGCCAGCAAGAACGACGCGGCACACAAACAGGATCCTTCTGCAGCAAAGCTTTAATGCTCTTGAGAGGGAGAGCATAAGCTTCCAACAGGCAAAGGGCGAAGACACCGAGTCCCCAAACCACCTCCCTTATATAGGAGATTTGTCTC
>NC_034610.1:40622261-40639050 GCF_900095145.1 Mus pahari | reverse complement strand
GGGGGTGGGGGGGGTGGGGGAAACGCTGACGCATGCGTGGTGAGGTCGTTTATCACCTTGTGCAGGCGGATGTCGGCGCCATCTTGTAACGGCGACATGTGAGGCGGCGCCCCACAATGCTGTTGTGGAGTTAGATTCTGAGTGCTGATACTGAATGGTGTAACTTTTTATTTATTTTTTATTGGTTATTTTATTTATTTACATTTCAGATGTTGTCCCCTTCCCAGTTTCCCCTCTGCAAACCTCCTGTCTCATTTCCTTCCCCCTGTTTCTTTGAGGGTGCTCCCTCACCCACCCACCCACTCTTGCCTTTCTTCCCTGGCATTCCCTTGTGCTGGGGCATTGAGCCTCCACAGCACCAAGGGCCTCCACTCCCATTGATGCCTACTAAGGCCATCCTCTGCTACATATGCAGCTGGAGCCATGGGTCCCTCCATGTATACTCTTTGGTTGGTGGTTTAGTCCCTGGGTGCTCTGTGGTATCTGGTTGGTTGGTATTGTTGTTATTTTTATGGGGTTGCAAACCCATTCAGCTCCTTCTGTCCTTTCTGTAACTCCTCCATTGGGGTCTCTATGTTTAGTCTGATGGTTGGCTATGAACATCCTTATTGGTATTGGTCAGGGTATGGTATAATTCTTTAAAGAATTCAAAATCTGAATAGATTACCAAGAGAGCATGTGGAAAGTGGTGCCCAGTTAGAGGGAATTACTCAGTAGGGCACACTCTTAGAAGGACATAACTTGCCTGAGTTCCATCCTGTTGCTATACTTGTTTCATGTTGACTATGATATGAACTGCTCTGCTCTGGCATGGTGCCCCCTGCCATGACAGACTGAAACCTCTGCTTCTTATCCACCATAAATAATGTTCGGCTTAAGCCTATTGGGTCAAACAACCATGGACTGAATCTTTTCCAAGTGTGAATAAAACATTGTGTTGTAAATTTGTTCTCTCATGTATTTTGGTCACAACAATGAAAAAGTTAAAACATTGTTCATATTATTATTGACTAGAAGCCATTATAGATAGAAATTATTTTAATATCAAATATATTCTTTGCATCATACAATATGGTTCAATTCATGTTGATATTAATGTTTATGATAACATTTGAAAATTGGAAATAAGTGTTTCATGTACTTCATAGATTGTAAGATGGCCAGGGGCAGGAGAAGAACTCATTGGTAGAGAAAGATCTTAGTGGGAAGGGCACTTATGAAGGTCATATACCTTGAAAGAAGTTTAAAAGACACATGAGTATTTTGACAGATGAAGAAAAGTCTGGTTTTCCCCCTGATTTACATTTTCGTAAAATGCAGCTTCTGTCAAAAACTAAATTAACATGGTATTCTTGATGGTAGGTGTTGTCAAGGGCTATAGAGGTAGAAATAGTAAAGACTTAGTAAGCTAGAATGTTTTAGTGTCTTGAGAAGAAAAAATGACTGAATGAGAGATCAGGATGGGATACGGAAGTGAGGGCTCGGGGGCGGGGGGGGGGGGTGTTTTCACAATGCAGTGACTAATTTGTATGGGAAAGAAAATGAGACTCCTGGCTTTCTAACTCTGGAAACATTGGGACACATAACACATTAGGGAACATTGAATATGAAGTGGAACGGAGGATGATAAACTATCTTGTTTGGTTGAGTTGTTGTGATTTGAATAGAATGGTCTCCATAGACTCACCTGTTTGAGTGTTTATCCCATCTGGAGTGGCACGAGTAGGGGTGTGGCCTTGTGGAAGTAGGTGTGGCCTTGTTGAAGTAGGTGTGGCCTTGTTGGAGGAAGTGTGTCATTGTTGGGGCAGGTTTTGAGGTCTTACAAGCTCAAGCCCAAGCTCAGATAGGTCTAAATTCTTTCTTTGCGAGGCGTGTATTTTAAAAGTCATTATATTTAAATTATGATAAGCATTGTTAGTTTCCTGTTATATATTTGTAGCTGGAAAATTTGTCTTTTCGACTTATACGTGCTTTCCAATATATTTATTTTCCTTCCTCACTGATTCAAGAAACAGAAGATCCTATGCTATCAAAAACGTTAAAAGAAACAGAATAATTTTATTTCATTGGTATTGATTTCTTTTTGTGACTACCCAAAACTGAAAGCAGATCAGTATATTTTACTGGTCATGATTATAAGCATACAATTCTCTTGGACTATGAAGTTATACACATTTTCATAATGTTTATTTACCCAACTACAGACACCAAAACAAAGATTTGGCTTTCCATATTGAAGTTCAAATAAGCTGATGGAGAATATAGAAATAAAGTAAACCATAAACCTGATGATAAAAATAACTTTGCTTGTTTTTACTGCCAATAAGCTTTCATGTAGAGACAGCAAAAAAGCCTGGGATAAATGAATGTTTTCCTTTTATATTATAATTTATTTTAAAACATAGTAAGATAGCTATTCTGATTTCTATGAAGGTTTCTTAAGGGCCTGGTCTGAGGGGCTTGGTTGACCAATCTGTCAGTTATGCTGGTGTAGAATAGTTAAGAGGCAGAGCCTCTAGGGGCCAGAGGGCAGGCTATCTTCTAGTCTTAGGGGAATGTGCTCGACGGTGGACTAGGACCACCTTATTTCTGCTTTTTTAATGCCAGGTTGCAAAGAAGTGAGCAGCTTGCTTTATCATATGCTTCTCGGTCTTATAAATCTTTCTTCCCAGGTCCAAACATAATATCCTTACCCAACCAAGGACTGCAACTTTTAGAACCAAGAGCCAAAATAAACCTTTTCCTCTTTACAAACTGATATTTGAGTTATAGCACCAAGCCAGAGGGTTTGACTCTGAAATGATTAGAGCCATGATCAAATCCTCATCAGATTTCATAGCTAAGTTTTACTGAACATTTTCTATACTCTTATTTCACTAATAAGCACTTGATTGTTTTAGTTTTTTGTTCCTACAGGTAAACCAGGAAGTAGGAGTAACTGGACCACTGCCCCTACCTCATGGTAGTTGGAAAGGGAAAAATTGAACTTACCATATAGAGAAAAATTTGGTAGCTTAAGTGGTCATTTCACTCAGGTAAGGAAGATGTTATTGTTAGTGACATGTCTTTCGTTCTCTATTGTTCATTGTTGATCTTGGGGGATAACATTTGTCAAATGTGACATGTGAGTAAATTGCTACTCTTTTCTAAGTTAGTAACCTTGTGAACTATAAAGCAAAAAGTAAATCATTCTATTACAAGTTGCTATAAATTGGTTTTATGTTGAAAGTTAGGTGTGTGTGTGTGTGTGTGTGTGTGTGTGTGTGTGTGTGTGTGCTAATTTGGGTGTGTTCTTTAAGAATTAGGTTTACACAACTACTGAACACAAATTATGTCTGAAAACCACACAAAATAGATGACCTTAGAAGCTGCACTGCTTAAGGAGACTCCTCTCCATTCAGACACTAGTGGATTACACTGCTTTGTAGGGACTTTTTGTTGAAGTTGGCATATCTAAGGATCATCTGAGACCCAAAGCGGCATTCTGTTTGACAATTCAATGGCATAATAGGAAAGGGTGGTATTTCCTAGTTATTGAGCAGAGGGTTATGAGGTGGAAGCCTGGGGGTGAAGCTGAGTTGAATTGGAACATTCTTGAAATTCCAGCACTCTGGAAGCTGAGAAGTGTGAGATTAGCCTGGACTTCATAGTTTCACACACACACACACACACACACACACACACACACACACACACACACGCAGACGCATACACATACACTCAACACATGGCTAGAAAAATTAAAGAAATAAATATGTATAATTAAGTAAATAAGAAGGAGGGAAACAATTCTTTGAGATTTTGAATTGTAATCACAAAGGTTGAGGTGCCGCTCAGAACTGAAGTGAGCACATAGTGAGGGTGGGGCTCTTAGAAGAGTTTTGTCTTGGAACATTAAGCAACGATTTCTATTTTATGTAATATATTATGTTCCCTTCAAGATTATTTAAGTCTTTGGGTTCTAGTGCAGAGCTCTGTGTGAAAGATCTTTGATAAAGGTAGATGTTTCAATAGAGTGTGTCAGACAGAATTAAATGAAATAGCAGAGAATGGTGAGACTATTTCAATCAAAATTCATGTAATAGTGTGATCATTTTCTTCAAATTATACAAGAAGTAAAGAAGAGTCTAGTCTGGAATATATTTTTCCTATTTTGGTCAGAGGGGAAAATTCCTGTTCTAAGTTTCATAAAAACTATGATGAGGTTTGAGGACTGTAGATTTAAATAAAGGTATCTAAGAAAACAAAACTTATAATTCAGTGCCTCCTTTGAATGTGTCAGTTTATCTGTCTACATCTATAGTCTGTGAAACCAAACTCTTTTGAAGACTTACTTCTTTTTCTCTTAAAAAAAATGTGATACTCTTTCCTTCACATATAAGAAAATCACAGAAAAAAATGCACAGAAAGGCTAAAAATAAGTTGTTTATACATATATGCCTATGTTCAAATTTTACATCTGATTTTCAAACCAGTATAATATTTTATTTAATGTTTAATATACAAACTACCATTTCTCCACTAAATACTGCTCTGAAATAGCTATTTCCTATTATCGTTGTGTTATAGGTCAGCATGAAGAAGTAGTTACTGAGAATTGATAATTGCTATAGACATGCTGCTTACAGCATTGTATTTTATTTCAAAATTATTGTCATGTAGCTTCATGGTCAAATATTCTTATAAATTAAATTATATATCTTCTATAAATTATGATATAAAGACTATTTTAATTAAAAAATACTTATAAGGGACTTACAGATTTTGAATGTTTTGTTAGATTTATTCATTTAATTTTTAAGGAAGGTTGATGCAATGATAGCGTAGTTTTTATTTAAGGCTCAACTTTTTCATTACTTATAGGAAAGAACCTGACTTTTTTTTATAAGTGTGTCTGCATTTGTATGTGCGTGTGTGCTATTGTCTGTACTGGTTCATGTGTATGCAGGTATGTATGCATTGTTCAAGGAGATCAGAAGTCAGTCTTTGATGTTGTAATTCAGATGTTGGCTAACTGGTTTATTGACATAGACCTGATACTCACCAATCAAGTTAAGGTGTCTGGCCAGAGAGCCTGAGGGATCCATAGGATCTATGTGTCTTGCCAGTTTTGGCTTTATTAACCTGGCAGTTTTACAAAGGTGCTGGGAATTGAACTCAGGGAACTGGGAGTCAAACTCAGGGTACTGGGAATTGAACTCAGGTCCTTATGCATGTTAGGACAATATTTTATCTTCTGAGATATCTTTTCTGCTCAGAGTTTGGCTTATCAGCACCACCATTTTTCATATAATCCTATAACATGGCACATTAGTTCCATAAGCAATTTGTTAATTCTTGTTTTATTTTCTATAAGGATGATTATGTGTCAAAGAAGGAAGTATTATTTATCCCTTCTCATTCTGTATAAGTTTTCTGTTACTGTTGTTACTCTATTGCAAGATCTAGAACAATGTATCAAAAGCAGTGGAGACAGGGAACATCTTTGTCTTCAGCCAACCTCAGTGAAAAAGCTCTGTGGCTTGCATTTCTGTGTATGACGTGAACAGTGGAGTTTTTGTAAAGATTAGGAACTTGAGGAAATTCCCTTCCATTTCTAACTTACTGAGATTTTCAGTCTTGAGCGACTGATGCATATATTGAATGACTTCTCTTTTTCGATTTGATCATGGTTTTTTTTTTCCTTTAGCTTATAGATGTAATCTTCATAGCAGGGATTTACCCTTCTTAGTTGGGTTTTATTATTCTTTAATGTATTATTGAGTTCAATTGGCTAAGATTTTATTGGCAATTATCATATTTATGATCATCAGTGTTATTGATCTACAGGTTTCTCACAAGGCCTTTTTTGGGGTTTGTTACTAGGGCGATGTGCAAATAGCATAATGCTGATTCTGCTTGGTCTTACCCATGAATCACAGTGTTGGTCGTGGGTATGATTTCTGATTTCTTTTGTGGAAGATTACTAATTAATGATTCCATTTTAGAAATGAATAGAGGTTTATTCAAGTTGCCTTTTCTTTGTGTGTTTATTGCATCCATGACTTTGAATGGGATTGGACCATTTCATATAATTTATTACTATTAAGAGCATGGAGCTGGTCATAGTGTTTCTGTATTGTGCCTTTAATAAGCACGAGGTCTGCTATGATGCCCTATTCCCTTGTTTATAGTGCTGATGTTAGAAATTTATCTTTTCACTTTCTTATTTTATTTTATTTCTCAGATAGCCTTGTTAGACCCTAAAGGCTCACTGGTCTTAATGATCTTTTCAAAGAAACAGCCTTGATCATGTTGATTTTTCTCTGTCAAGATCCTCTTTTTAATTCAGAGTCAAATTTCTCTCGTTTTTCTGGCTTTCTGAGGTGCCAGTTTAGATCATTGAGTTAAATCTTTTAGCTTTGCACTCCATGTCATCCATATATTTGATGCTACAAATGTTGCTCTGATGGTTGCTTTCGGCAGCATCCTGTAAATGTGGATAAATCATGTTTGGGGAAATCGGCTCCTTTATATTGACATTTTTGTTCACATTCCTGTTTATAGGTATTTCTAGATCCTTATAAATGTTATTCATTTCCGGTCTTTCTTTGCTTTACTTTTTAGTAATTCGAGTGCCTGTTGAGATGTGTGTACAAGCTCAGACAGTCTTCGCTGAGCTGTGTCCAGACTACTAAAAAGCCGATGAAGCACATTCTTTATTCTGCTACAGTAGGTTTTATTATTATTATTTAGCATTCATTTCATTCTTTTTTCACATTCCCATCTCTTTGCTTACATTGCCCACCTGTTCTTCCATCCTGTTGACTTAATCCATTAGAGCCCTTAGCATTTTCATCATAGTTTTAAGTGATCGGACTGAGTCGGCTACCTTGGGCATTCCAGCCATGGATTTCATGTGCTTGCACATTTTCTCCCACAAAGGGGTCTTTTTTTCCTTCTGGAACACCCTGATTTTTTTTTTCTTACTAACCAAACATGTTGTAAGTTGGCTTTTAGTGGTGTAGTGAACCATGTGACAAAGGGGAGTATTCTATGGCTCTATGATTAAAATTCTCTTACCTAGTTGTACTTCAGAACTGCAAACTATGAATTTCACAAATATTTCTCTTTTATAAATTTTAATTGGTTATTTTATTTATTTATATTTGTTATCCCCCTCCCCAGTTTCCCCTCCAGACTTCCAAAGGCAAATATTGTATGTTTTCTATTATATGTGAAGATTAGATTTTAAGCTTTAAATGTATGGGCTTCAATCCAAATAGGGTGGGGCTTTTAAGCTCTTTACATAAAGAACTAAAAAGTTCATCTAGCTCAGTGGTTCCAACATTCCTAATGCTATTTTGTGACCCTTTAATATAGTTCTTCATGTTGTAGTGATTGCCCAATCATACAATTATTTTATTGCTACTTTGTAACTGTCATTTTGCTTCTGTTAGGAATGCATCCACAGGTTTTGAACCTGTTTTGAGGCATTATTTAACATTTAATGTATTTTCCTATTTCTTTTTATGATCATGTTTACTATTCTTATATTAGGTTATTGAGACTGTAATTGATCATTTTTAGTTATTGGGAACTTATCTATTGCACTAGGATTTTTCTACTTTGTTATAGTAATTGAACACAATTTAATACAGAAGCAAGTAATTTGTGTTTCTTGCTGTCTTATCTTGACAACCTGTTTGTAGACTTTTCTGTATCTGTCATAATTAATAGATATATCTAAATATCTAAGTTGCTATTTTTTTATTCTGTTTTAAGGTAATTGCTCCTATCAGTGTTCACTATTTAAAAAAATAATTCAGGTACTGTTAATATCTTTATTCTCATCTTATTTCATCTTTGTCTTGAGTTAAATTTATGTATACATAATTTTATTTTACTTTTTAAGTACTGAAAGTATTTTAAGCTAAGAGAAGTATGATTTATAATACTTTTTGTTATTATAAATGATTAGTTTTGATTATTTGCACTCTCCAAGGATTTTATGTGAAAGTTAAAAATAAGTATAACATGTTGCTGTTTCTGTTTTGTTGTTGCCCCCATTGCTATTTTTCTGTTATGTTGAATTTTAGACATAAATTACTTTTGGCACAATGCCTGTTTTCTTCCTGTTTGGATGGGCTAATCTTTAAGCTATTATGAGAAGAGATTTAATAATTATTCCAAATGCTTCTTTAGGAAACGCTGATATCTTAAAACATAGGACTTGAGGGGGAAAAACTGTTAAAACGAAAAGTTAATGCTTCTGGCCATTATTTCCATGTTATTTTGGCTTTCTTAGCATGTCTTTTGTCTTTCAAACTCCCATTGCTCACTCAGCCTTCTCAATTTTAATCTCTGCTCACATTTTTTACCAATTTGTGATTCATATCTTATTTCATATTTTTGTATTGATTAATGCCTTATTAACTTATTTGCTGAAGTGTATGTGTAGAGCATTAGATCTCATTTTGGCTCGCAGCAGTTGTTTCAGTTCTCAAGTTTAAATGTTTACATTTGAACTCTGAACTTGAAGAGCAGTCTAATACCCCGATTCTCCTTGAATTCTTCACTTTGCTGCTCCGAGTTGCTAGAATTAATACCATCTCAGATTCCATGTCAAACAACAACTTATAACACCGGATACAGATTCTGCATCCTTGAAGAAAGAAAAGCGCATGTTTAAGACTTTGATGTGTTTGTGTTGTCCAGAGAGTTCTTTCCATTTCACCACAAATAACTTAGCCTAGAGTGTTTAGGTACCGGAGATTGGAATTATGTGTCTTTAAGCACAGCTTCATATTGAGCCTCTAGAGAGCAAATACTTCCTGTGATGCATATTCAATCTTGTGGTTACATGGTTTCAGGGACTGATTAATATAACATTTTAAACTCCCCCTAAATATATGACATATGTTTGTATGCATTTGAATTTCAATTGTGGTCATAGTTAGAAATTTCCTATTAAGGACTTATCTGCTAGCAGGCTATCTCTTGTACATTTTTATGCCCGGTGTAAATGCTTGGAAACAATCTGCTGTGAGTAAGACAGTAAAATCTCTTTTGTGTGACTCTCGTGACTGATTCTCCCATAAGTATTTTACACCTGATTGAGTCATTAAATATTCTTCAAGGGATCTTGAAATTTAAGGTGTTTAGATTCACAAGACTGTGAACTACTAGAACTTAAATCCTCTGTATACATTGAAACCCTTCTAAATAGGATCACAGTTACACTCAGGATGCCAATGGCTGCTATTTGGCTAGTAGGCCATGTGGGTATGTTTTCCATTTCCCTTCCCAGCCTATCAAAAGCTAGTTAAATTATCACTCCCTCCACATGCCAATAACTATACTTATAATAATGAAATTTAAGGAAACAATAGGATACTTAATAATTCAGTGGCACAAAGGAAAAAGATGTGTCAGTGGTCTTAATCACGCAAATTGGCTGGCCTCATCAGTGCCTTCTTCCTTGAGATGATCTCAACGTTATCTTGCCTAAATAGAATAATCTCTGTGACAGAACACAGCCTTACCATAGGTTCTTGACATTATAAACTAAAGATTTTAAAATCTTATCTGTTTGTGTGTGAGTGTGCGCACATGCGAGAGAGAGAGAGAGAGAGAGAGAGAGAGAGAGAGAGAGAGAGAGAGAGTATTTCCTTCTACATGTTTACATGTTGGTGGTCCGCTGACATGAATTAGGTCATCCTCCATGGCAGGAAGTGGCATCCCTAGTGAAGACAGCCTTCATGCTAGGCATCAGTAAATTTCAGATGCTCATTTGAGTTAGGTATCTGTTAGGTAAACACAGAGCTACATGACAAACCTGCATAGTTAGGATAGATAGGCATGGAGACATAGAGTATTCAGTAAGCGGATCAGATATTTCCCTAGTCATTTGTACAAAACGCCCTCCCTGAAGGGTCCTGGTTTCATGAATATTTCTGAATTCTCCAGGGCTCCCCATTCATTCTGTAACACACGGCTCGAACACGCCAGTACGTATGGCAAAAAATGCAGTCAGTCATTGCTGTCAACCTTCTCATACGTTTTTAATTTCATTTTTCGTATTTATACATGTTAATATCCTTATATGTTCAATTATAAAACGTAATTGAATATTCTTTAAATTTCAGAGGCAAATGTGGAAATGTTTGTTTTGATGAAAACCCAGTTAGCTGCTTTATAAATGTACGATGAAGGCAAATTTAACTGGCTGGGATTGAATGAAGCCACAGCGAAACAATGAGAGTGGTTGCAGGATTCTAGGAATTTTTGTATTTGAACAAATGTAAGATTTGGGTATTATATAGATTCACTGCCTCCAAGGACCAAACTCATGTTATCCCTTCTGGAACTCCAGTACAGACAGTTGTGAGTTACTATATAGGTGCTATGCTTTGAAACCTGGTCCTTAATACGAACTAGAAATTCTCCTACCAGGAAAACAATCTTTCCAGTTCATAAAGCAAAATATTTTTGGCAAGATTTGGCCATGTAAGTGAACTTTGCAGTTTCAATCGTTAGATCCGTGTTCAAATGGAGAAAAGGAAATGTCATGTCCCAGTATCAAAATATTGATAAAAGAAGTTTAAATTATCTAAGTTAAATAATATACCTACCATTTTCTAGGATGCTCAAGTGAAATATTTCTAAAATTGATTGATTGTTGTCCAATGTTATTTATGCTACATTTTCTAAAAGCATCTTAATCTTAACAAGGTCCTTTCCATTTTTCTTCCCCCTCCCATATATTTTCTACATTCTTTATTCCATATCCGGTCCCTCTTGGCCTTTTAATTTTCAAAAACTAGAACTATATGAAGTACTTGAGTAACTTCAGTGATAAATATTACTGAGTACCACTAACTCAAATAGGGTTTTCTGGGCTAAGTTACTATGATTGGATAGGAATTACACACACTCCTTAGAAAATGGAGTATCAAGGAGAATTCTTAGGTTAGGTGAAAAGAGAAGATGCTGAGAATCAGTTGATCTAACTTTAACTATTGATCATGCTGTGTCCTTAATAACTTTGATAATTTTATAACTGTTCTCTGTGTCTTCTGTTATTTCTTTTCTAAAGAAAAAGATAAACCTGTATTGTGTTCCCAGGGTGGCTACTGTAGGTTTTAAATAAATTAATGTAGATAAAGCCCGCTTTTCTGGTGTCTTGTTTTGAAAGCTAACTGCTATTGATCAGTGCCCTGGGATATTTGTTTCTTGAATTTTTCAAATTTTGAGACCTAAGCTAAAGTCTTACCCCAAATCTTTCTTATTCCACATATTTAATTACTGATCTCGATGTTTTTGATGTTTTGTTAATTTCTTTGAATGTCACACATGTGAGCATGTGTTAAATACAGGAGAAAATTAATCAGAAAGAAGCACTTTTATATGAGGAAATCTGTCTGAGAGACTGGAAACAACATCTTCAGGGGGAAAAAAAAAGGAACTCAGGGGCTGGATTATCAAATGTAGCTGTTCAGTAGTTCAGTTCCTACCTGACAGACTTCAAAGATTCTGTATGCAAATTGATCTCCCAGATGCAAGGATAATTAGCATGAGTGTGATGCTCTGTTCTATCCATTCTCCTTCATGTTTATTTTAGTAGCTTAACAATTGTCTGCAACTATTTAATCCACTCTTGGAGCAGATATAAAATCACCCTACTGGTGCATGTGTAATCAGATCTCTCCCTACTCCATAATGCACTCTGTTTACTTGCAATGCTAAATTTGGCGCCCACGATGAAGTTGCAGGGACTAAGAATGCAGGCAAAACTGTTTTTTTCTTTGCACGTGTGCTGTTCACTTTTGATCTTCTTAATGTTGCATACTTGTTCATAGATTTGCTATTAATGCTTCTTCTTGGCTCAGTGTGTGTGTGTGTGTGTGTGTGTGTGTGTGTGTGTGTGTGTGTGCGTGTGCACATGATCATGTGTACTCTAGTAGAAATTGAGACATGAATATTGGATTTAACGTGAAAGCCATCAAGCTCAAAGTCAGTGAAGGATAAGTAAACGTCTCTGGCCAGAGAATGCCACACCAGCATTTAGTGATGTTATTCCTGCCTGAATAACTAGGGACCATGTTCAGTGTTAGAGACTTAGAGACATTTCTAAGATTACAGAGTCTAACACAGCTCTTCGTGTTCATCTCTCAATGCTTGGAAAGAGCATTTCTGCGAGAAGGATTTATTATTTCTATGTCTTATTTTTTCCTTTTTATTGAAAATAGTTCCCTTATTCTCCTTCACATAATATATCCTGATTATGGTTTCACATCCCTCCATCCCTCCTTGTTCACCCTCTGCCAACTCCCCTTCCATCCAGATCTACCTCTGTCTGACACTCATGAGAAGGGAAACAGGCTTCTAAGGGATAATAGGAAAATAAAATGAGATAAAATATACTACATCTGAGCAGGAGAAAACAAATAAGCAGAAGAAAGAGAGGCCAAGAAAAGGCACAAAAAACAGATTTAGATCCAGAGACCCACTTGTTTGCATACTCAGAATTCCTATCAAATTAGTAAATTGGAAGTCATAATATTTATACAAAGGACCTGTAGGAGAGAGAGAGAGAGAGAGAGAGAGAGAGAGAGAGAGAGAGAGAGAGAGAGAGAGAGAATGAATAAAGGGCATANATATATATATATATATATATATATATATATATATATATATTAGTAATATATGTTAATAAGAAGAAAGAATTTATAAAATTGAAAGGCCCTGGCAGGCCATTATGTATGAGATAAGAAACTCCAAAGATATCTTTAGTTCATTTCTCTGTTGGACACTTACTGCTGGGCACATACTCCACCCTTTTGAGTGGTTTGTTTCCCAGTGTGACTCTCTTGTAAAATACTGAATTTTCGTTTTCCAGGTGACCAATGAAGACTGCATCTGGACTAGGAATGAAGGCATGTGTCCACTTACCTTTTCAGCTCTAGGCCCCTTTCTGGTACAGACACAAAACATATTGCCTCAAGTCTCGGTGAGTTCACATATGTATTAATTCTGATGAATTAGAGAACATAACTTTCTGGGTGTTCTCCAGCCTTTCTGACCCTTATGTCTGGAAAAAGGATTTGTAGTAGTTCATAACTTGAACAGAAACAAAAGATCTCTCTGCTGTGTTATAGACAAGATTGTATAAACAGTCTAATAAAATGGGAAATAAATAGGATAGGTTTGACTTAGTGTTGGACATATTCAGAAGTTGAAGCTGTCCTTTAAAATGTAAACCTTCACTGTAGTATATATTCACACTTAGATAACTTTGATAAAGTATTAGAACTGTGACACATTATAGACTTTCCTTTTACTGTTAATAAGATTTAAGTTGTTTGCCCTATATATTTTTTTCCTTATTTCAGATGCTGTTTTGGTTTCTTGTGCATATATTTAAATCTTTTTTTTTTTTTTCTGTGTTTAAACCACTAGGTTGATGGATGTGTTGTATTTGCTTTAGTAGATATTCTTAATGTGCTACCAATTTGGCCACATGCACACACACACACACAGACACACACACACACAGACACACACACACACACACACACACACACACAGACACTCACTCACTCACTCACTCACTCACTGAATTTAGTGTCCCCCACCCTTATCCCCTGCAGTTCACATCTTGGAGTCATAATCAAGTCAGTGCCTTCGTAAGAGGAGGCAGAGACATCAGAATTCTCTTTCTGTCCCAGGTAAGGATACAGTGACAAGTAACCTCCTAGTAAGCCAGGACAAGTCCTTTACTAAGAAACAAAGTGACTGGCAACTTTATGCTGGACTTTCTGCCCTCCAGAAGTAAATCAGAGCAACAAGTGGCAGTTTTCCAAGCATTTTGAAGTATTTTGTTTAAAGTATTTTGTCATGATATCTGAAGGTAACCATTATAGAATAATGTCACCTGCTGTATGAATTCTCTTATTCTTTTATGTACTTATCATCATTTTGTGTTACAAAACATTTAGAAATGCTATATAGTAGCGCATGAAATACCATTTTTAAAAATCTTTTGGGCATATCGTCTGTGGAAACAGGATCAGATATTCCTCTGTATCAGATGGTGACTTCGTGTAGGAATACTCTGTTGATCCTGGAGAATGTTATGCATACACAGCGTTGGATGAGTTCCCAAGGGAACCCACGCCAGCAATGAGAGTGGTGGCCTCACACACATGATACTCCTGCACATGTTTGCCTGAGCTTTGGATTGTTTTGGGAGTGTGCTGGCAGAGCAAGGGAGGGTGATGGAGTTATGAAATGTGGAATATATGGCCCAGGCCCAATCGGGCCCTGGGGTTAACTTTGGCTCAGCAGCTTGGCTCTGCCTTTAATATATTTTCTTTCCCTAACAGCCTGGACTTGGCAGGTTGGGAGGGAGGATGCGAGGCATTGCCCCACTGTGGTGCAAAACTATGGTGTGGACTCAAAAGAGCTCCTCTAACTAAACCTAGAGCCTATAACTCATGTGAAGCTTCTTTGTCACCAGACATGTCAGCATTTTTAGAAGATGATTTTCCATTTTAGGGAATAAAAGTGGCCATTCATCCCTTCTGATTACTTTTCTCTTGTCTATCATACTTGCCTAGACTCCTGTCACACCATTGCTGGGTTCTGGTGTCATCTACCTCAAAATGGCACCTTTTAATTCTTCCTGGTTATATATACTGAGTGCCAGTACAAGTATGAAGTGCTTTTATCCTACCATATTGCCATAAAAAGTGTTGGTTTTATTTTTCCTTTTGTATTTTCCTGATGACCAAGGTTGTTAGGTATCCAGTAATTAGTTATTGATTATTTTGTATTCTCCTTTGAATTTTTCCATGTATCATTTAGCCTGTTTTGAATGAGTTGAATTTCATATTTGTATCCACTTCTCTATTGAATCAAACCATTTGGCCTATAGATTGTAATTTAATATTTTAGGTGACTTTTCAGTTTACTACTATAATTTTTTAAACGAGAGGCAAAGCTGTATATAAGTTCCTTCATAATTTTTGTTCTGGGAGACTTATTTAAGAACCTATTCATGCCAGAATGTCATAAATATATTTTCTTCAAAGAGTTTTACTTTTAAAGGCTTATTGTGCATATTATTCAGTTTTGTACATAATGTGTGGCAAGATTGGTTTCTCCTATTCTATATCTGCATAGACTGCATCTCAGAACTGTATGCAATTCCATTTTCAGAGGACTCACTGGCCTCTTCTAGCCTCTGCAGGAAACAGACATGAAAATGGTGCCGATACATACAGGCAGGCAAAACACCTACAAGCATAAAATAAAAATTAATACATAAATCTAAACAAACAACACTAATATTTCATATTGGTCTCCTAATTAGTCCCTGTACCACCATTGCAATCTTGTTCTTAAAATTACTTATTTTATCTTGAGATTACAGACTCACTTTTTTTTTCTCTTACTCTCTCCAAACCCTTCCATAAACTTTTTTGTTCTTTTTCAAATTCATGACCTGCTATTTTATTCATTGTTGTTATATGCACAAGTGAATATGTATATGAGTATATATTCTTAAATTCAACTCTCTACGTCTGTATAATGTTACCTGTATGTGTTTTGACGAATGACCATTTGATATTGGATACCAAAGATGAATTTCCCCATTCTGAGCATCCACAGTTGCCTGTAGTCTATAGTTCCTTGTATGGTGCTGAGGCTCTCTGGCCTTTCTCTTACTCAACTTTGGTATGTCTATGCCTGTCCTTGCTTGGCTCATGTTTAGACAGTCATGCAAGACTTGTTAGGAAGTAAGCATGCTTGTAGCTTCTGACGTTGTTTAGCAACACAGTCTTACAGTAAAACCTGTGGTCCTCTGGTTCTTCTATAACCCTTCTGTCCTCTCTTCCTCGTGTTCTTTGTGCCTTAGGTGTGGGAGTTAGCGAGTTTCTATACTGAAGATGCCATGCATTTCAGATGCATGACCCAAAGGCCCTGGAGCTGTAACTAATAAGATAACTTCTTCCCTGAGGACTAGCTTTAATGGTACCAGAAGGTACCGTGTAAGTTTCCAAAGGAACAAGGTGACCAGTAGTTCTACCTGCTAAGATGCCTATGAATCACAGCCATGACCAGTGTAACCTAAAAACCCTACGAGTGCAGTAGGGGCATGCATAACTTTGTGGTATCCAGCAACTCTCTAATTGCATTAAAGACTCACTTGACAAGAGGGATACCATGCCTGGTATTGGGAACTTAGCCAACTATAAAAGGCTAATGAAATAATGGTTATCAGGGGAGAATCTGCAACCACAACTTACTAAACAAACATACTTTCTCACTACAGTATATTTGTTCTTTTTTTTTTTATTAGATATTTTCTTTGCGTTTCAAATGTTATCCCCTTTCCTAGTTTCGATCCCTCCCGGGAACACCCTATCACATCCTCCCTCCCTGATTCTATGAGGGTGTTCCTCCACCCACCCACCCACCCCTCCCACCTCTCCACCCTTGATTCCCCTATACTGGAGCATCTATCGAGCATTCATAGGACCAAGGACCTCTCCTTCCATTGATGCATGACAAGACCATCCTGTGCTACATATGTAGCTGGATCCATGTGTACTTCTTTGTTGATGGCTTAGTCCCTGGGAGTTCTGGGGGGTATGGTTGGTTGATATTGTTGTTCTTCCTATGGGATTGCAAACCCCTTCTACTTCTTCTCTTTGTCTGTGTCTTTCTGTTTCTCTCTCTCTCTCTCTCTCTCTCTCTCTCTCTCTCTCTCTCTCTCTGTGTGTGTGTGTGTGTGTGTGTGTGT